>NC_132888.1:33716140-33848640 GCF_030463535.1 Salminus brasiliensis | reverse complement strand
AGTCTGCAATGTGCACGTCTAATTAAACATTGTGGAGGGCACTATACATGCCAGGAAGAAACACTGTGCTGTCTTTTATATTATTGACAGCACTTTTCTTCTAAAGAAATTACAACTGACTATATATAAGCATATCTGGTCACTCAATCCAGAAGCTTTGAATGTATCCTCCAGTGCAGTCACAAAAATGAGAAAAAGGAGAAAAAGAAGGCTATGATGAGACTGTCTCCCATGAGGATTGCCCCAGGAAAAGAAGACCAAGAGTTACCTTTGCTGCAGAGGATAAGTTTATTAGAGACACCAGCCTCAGAAACTGCTAATTAAAAGCACCTCGGTTTAGAGTCCACATAAATGCTTCAAGCAGCAGACATCTCAACTGCTCAGAGGAGATTACATAGATTAGGCCTACATGGTCAAACTGCTGCAAAGAAGCCACTACAGAGGAACAACAAAAAGAAGACTGCTTGGGTCTAAGAACACAATAAATGGACATCTCATTGGTGGAAATCTGTACTTTGGTCTGATTAGTCCAAATTTGAGATTTTTGGTTCCACCAAATAGTAATATATATTTCTTTTTCCAGACAGTATTTGGATATACTATGGCAGGCACACACACACACACATGAAGGGTGCAGGAGACAGAGCAAGAGGGCAAGACAAGCTTAGATCCATAGTATTTATTACTCATATTTTTCAAACATATTTTTGCAAATATTAAATGTGGACGAAATTCGGCATTCAGAATCAGAACGCAATTTCATCACCAAAAATGCATGTTAATGCCAGCTGTAAACAGGCTCAAAGGTTCATGAAACGTATTAAATGTGCATTTTGTATCTACCATGTTGCATTTACCTGTGGGAATGGTTCTGCTGAGGCCAACAGTACATTTTCAGGTTTCAGGTCACAGTGCACAATATTCTTAAAGTGGAGGTGCCTTAGGGCAGCCAAGATCTGCAAGAAAAAAAGAGGAAGGAAACAGTCAGCTGACTGCTGAAAATAACCAAAATAAGTGACTGTACTTGATAATGCAGCCAACAGAGTTCATCTAATATTCTGTACAAACAATACAGTGATACACTGCCCACTACAGGTTTCTGACCTGTGTGATGAGGAACTTTGTGAGTCTCTCAGGCAGTCGTCCCTTCTCACTGGACAGGATCATCTCCAGCATGTCTCCATGTAGCTTTTCCATCACTACAAACACCTTCTCAGGAGTTTCAAACATACACTCCAGATTCACTATGCCCAGGTGCCGCAGGCTCTGAGAAAAACCACACACACACAGTTCCCATATCTGGCTCAAAATGTGAGAAGATTTTCACTCTCCAACTCTCTTTTGCTGTGTACCTGGAGTATGGCCACTTCATTCCTCAGTTGGCTTTCCTGTTTGGTGGGAAAACGAAGTTTGTCAATCACCTTCACTGCTACATCTCGTCCAGTTTTCCTGTGTTTTCCTAATAGAAAGACATTTCTCATTTATTTAACCAAAATATATAATAGCTAGCTGATAATATAGTTGTCAGTAGATATTTCACTAATTCCACATTTTATTTAAATGTTCTTACCACCGTACACCACTCCAAACTGGCCAGAACCCAGAACCTCATCAGCAAATATCTGATACACTGTGCCTATGTCCTGTAGAAAACAGCTTCATCATCACCCTGTTTTTCTAATCCTCAGCCTTAAAAGCACATTAATATAACAATGGGTATCATTTTATTCAAACATTTTACTGATTACATTTACAGCATTTGGCAGACTACCTGTATCTATGCACTCACCACATTCTCCTGAATCTGACTGTTGGAAACAGAGATGCTGACTGATGCTTGTCCTGTGAAGCACAAACTCAGAACATTATCCTAATCTAAACAATCCAAACAAACAATGCATTTCAAATGTTACAATTTTTTTTTAAATTCAGCCACAGTTTTAGATGTTTTTTTTTACAAAATTGATTAATTTGACTCACTGTGAGGAGTGTTTCCTTCAGCTGGTGGATTGTCCTGGAAGATCACAGGCATAAGAGCCTGACGTATAGCATTCTCCCAGGCTTTTGCAACTTCCCATCCTACTCCACTATTTGGTGCCACACTGTTGGGTGAAATGGGGCTTGACACACTGGGTGACTGGAAGGAGAAAGTATTAAAATCCTCCCCCACAAAGTAACGCATGTTGCCTGTGACAATCTCAAAGCAGTGGGCATTGGCCCCACTGGGCACCAGTGTAAAATCTTCCGCTGGCCGTACTTCTAGAATCTCAGAGAGAGGAATTTCCTGAGGAAGGCAGATGTGGGATGTCAGTGTGGAACTCAAAATAAACAATTAAAAAATATCTTCAGGAATAAAAAGACATAAAATTGAGCAATCTATCAAATATAGTAATCTGTTATGTCTTTCAATTCTTCAAAAAAAACATTTCCATTTCCCTTTATTTGAAGTTTACAAGAAATAAGACACATCCAATTTTTACACACACACACACACACACACACACACACACACACACACACACACACACACACACACACACACACAGAGAGAGATTTAGAAATTGCATAATGTGAAAGTATTTACCTTGTAGTATTTGTTGGTGGTGTCATTCTGGAATAAAATGATGCACTTGCAATCTAAACGCCAATAGTGTCTCTTCCTCTGTTGGGGCGAAAGGTCAAGAATCAGTGGTCAATAAGGAGTTGATGTGTGGCTTTTTGAGGAAAAGAACTGCATTACCCCTTTAAAGAGAAGTGGAGGAGCATAAGTAATAGGAAAAGCTGAAAAGAGATGACAACAGAGAGAAAAAAGCAAACAGGCAAATAGAAATTCAGTTTAAGGTCAACTGACAGCACATTGCTAATCAGTAAATCCCTGCATTTAATTCAAATGAAATGTTATTGCATAAACAAATGAGGAACTAGACAACTATTAAAAACACTAGCCACTGCATTAGTCAAGTTTCATATGTTATAAACAAGTCAATGTTCACAATTACAAGAAAAAAATCTGTACCGTGTCACGGTATGAACAGCACAGTTCGGTGGTCAATTCAGTTGACTGGACATGATTTGGAAGGACATACACCTGTCTATATAAGGTCTCACAGTTGACACTGCATATCAGAGCAAAAACAAAGCCAATGTGGAGGACATAACTGCATGTAGAGCTCAGAGGCAGAATTGTGTAGAGGCACAGATCTGGAGAAGACTACAAAAATGTGCTGCACTGAAATTTCCTGAGAGCACAGTGGCCACGATAATTCTTAAAAGGAATTTTTTGGAAAAACTAGGACTCTTCCTAGAGCTGGCTGCCCCACCAAACTAACTAATTGGGGGAGAAGGGCCTTGGCAGGAGAGATGAATAATTGCCTAATGGTTCTGTGTGCAGATGGAAGAAATTTCCAGAAGTTCAACCATCACTGCAGAGCTCCAATCTAAGCTTCATGGCAAAGTGGCCAAACAAAAGCCTCTCCTCAATTAAAGACACATAAAATCCCACCTGTAGTTTGCCAAAAAGCACCTAAAGGACTGAGTAAAGGGTCTGAATACTTCAATGCAATATTTTAAGTTTTACCTTTAGCAAAAATTCTGTTTTTACTTTGTCAGAATGAATAGGGGGGGGGGTTAGAAAACAGGTGAACAAAGTACCAGTGTATCCTTGTTGCTGTAATGCACCATCCAGCCTTCTTTAATTGCTGTACTGGAGCGGCGTGTTGTCTGCCTCACTGACTGCACCACTCTCATCAGGGGAATATTTGCACTGAGGAAACAGGAGTGGAATGCAGTCAGTCAATGAAGGTGTATACAGAACTTAGAATCTTTTTTAACATATTCAAACATTTTATCATAGTTGTAATAATATTGAGAAATGTGGTAATATAACTAAGAAAATCAAATGTGGGTATAAAGTTACAACACCCCTGCATTTATTACTACTCAAAATGGCAATGTGTAAGAGTGTGTGTTCACATGTGTAAAAATGACTGACCTCTGGTCTCCGCTGGCTCCATCCTGGCTGTTGTCAGGGGAGAAGGAGCCAGGGATACTGCAGGCCTCATCTGAGTCATCCAGTAAAGAGGACTTCTCAGAGTCAGTATACTCACTACTGTAGTCCATTGGTACCTCTGGGTCTGTATTTGGACTTAACATATCTGTAAAACAAATAGATTGAGGTCACAAATCACAGAACAGACAAAAACAGAATGGGGTTCACACACAATTCAAAAATCTTTCATTACCTCCAATAGTCTCTCCTAGACAGTCATGGGGCACTTTGTACACACATCGTTTGTGACAGTTGAACTTGCAGTCTGAAAGAAGATAACAGTCACAGTGAATGAGTTACTCTCATGTTCCAACATGCAACATAAAATATATGTTGTTGAGACAAAATACTAAAAAAGGTAAAGAGATTGTAATACACTTTTCACACAGTAGGGGGAAGAATAAGTTCCCTTGCATTATGGATTTGATTGCATCATAACTGCTCCAGAGGGTATATCCTTGGAATGAATGTACAGTACAGTACAGTACAGTGAAAAGGCATTAGGCTAGCCAAGACACATGCTTGCAAAACACTACATAATGTTCAAATAAATACAAATAAGCATGATAAATGCCTATTCTAGTCATTGCTTATACACAAAAACAATATATACAAAAACCTTGTAACTACAAAATGGCAACTTTTCAGGAGAATCAATAAACTGTAACTTTCAGTGAAAATCATGAATTTTGAACGATTTCTATTGCTCACTTCATCATAAAATACAACGTAAAAAAAACTACGTAAATACGCAAACCTTTACGTAAATAGTGGCTCAAAAGACCCAGACCTTTACACTGCAGTCCCTGGCGGAAGAGGCCCCGAAGCAGTCTTTTGCAGTACTGGCAGACGGTGGGTCGTGTATAGGAGTGCACAGCAAATGTGTGAGGCACCTTCACTTTGCTCATCAAGATCTTATCCAGGTGAACTGGCCGGCCTGTGTAAAATCTGCGTGCTTCACTGGGAGTTCGGGGCTGCAGAATGAATGCAAAGTAGAACAGATTTGCTGTATAGTATTTAAAGGTGAAATACTATATATATATATATATATATATATATATATATATATGAACATATCAGTTCTGTTTCAGTCAATGTCAGAAAGCAGTTTAATCTTAATTACTTTTTTACTTGTATACTGCATTGTATCTCTTTGTATGTGCAGGAATGGGATATACCATCTGTGTGTGTGAGCGAATCAAGTTTGTATCTTCAGAGGTTGTGCTAGTGCTGACAGTACTGAGAGATTCTGAGGTGGACAGACGGAGAGACTGACTGCTGGTCAGTGACGTAGTAGAGAGTCGTCTCTTTCTTGCCCCAGTGCAGTTATTGGGGATGCTAAAAGCACAGCGCTTATGGTAGTTAAGTCCACAACCTAAAGGGGAAGACAGAGAGCCAAAAATTAAGATTACAGAAAGGGAATGTTAGAGAACTATAACACAACAATAACATGGCACAATCACTTGCTAATAAGTAACAAGAAGCTAAAGTATTAAGAAATAAAAATACAAGTGAGAAGCAAGACTATGGGAAAGGAATGCTTATGTATCCTCACCATCACATTTGAGCCCTTGTCTCACAAGGCCAAAAAGCATCTCACCACAGTGGTCACAGAAGGCGGGGGCACGGTAAGAGTGCACATTAAGAGCATGAGGACGAATTTGGAAATCCTCAACAGTGGCAGTCGCTGTGGAGAACATGCATACAACAGTCAAATTAACTTAATTTATTTAAATGTTTTGTTTATTACAATGCAACATTCTCACTTGTTGGGTCACTTGTCCATACCAAGACCAAGATCAAAATGAATTGAGTTTTCTTCATGAAAAAGCCATCTATATCTGCTTCCAGTCCAAAAGTCTTGATTTTGCAGTCTGTAAGTCTTTTTAAATACAAAATATCTGCGTACAAACACAAATGTGGTATGGAATAAAATTTGGAGTGTGCAGACGTTTTAAATTTTTCAGTTACTGGCACCCACACTGTACAAATACAAGCAATGTCCACTCTAAATATATCCTTACAGTAAATTCAACCAAAGCCTGCTTTGAATGATTCAAAACAATAACCATTCTAAATGAATCCAACCAAATATGTCAAATCAATTAACTTGGCTGTTTTAGTTTTTCTTGTTTGAAAATACAAAAAAAATAAAAAATAAATACCATATCCAAACCGGATATTGATTGATTGGTAGCGAATATATGAAGCTTTGCTTTTTTGTTTGTAAACACCCCCCCCCCCCCCTCACAAAAAAAAAAAAAAAACTTATTAAAGTATGAAAAATAAAATAAACTATAGGGAATAGAAGGTAATGACAACATTTAAACAAGAAAAAGAAAAGAAACAAAGAACAGCAACTATTTAAAAAAATAAACTTTTAATTACTTCAAAAGAAATCACTATTAAATTATTATGGATTACAGAGAAGCTTAAACAAGTTCCAAACAAACAAAAAAATATACCAACTGTAAGAAATTAGGACAATGGAACTGGAGTAGCACCATTTATAACATAAATTTTACATAATAGCACATAGCTTAGCAGCGTATCATGCTTTAAAAATAGCGTAACCTACACGTTCTTCATGTTGTTTGTTCACATTTTCTGGTAAAATTAAGCTTAAAATTGAGCTATAATGTGCTCCGACGGGGTTGAGGTGGCCAGTACTCAAAGGCAGTATCTAGCGACCTAGCAAGCTTGGGGTAGTGAGTGGATCGGACTGGACTTTTGTTATATCCTTGAAATTCTGATCCACCTCTTTTGTTTTTAAGAAAAAATAATCTAATTGTTTTTTACACCATCAAATAACAATACTAACTGTATTTAGATGTGCCAACATGATGAGAGTTGAATATCACATATTTGGCACACTGCGTTTGTCTTGTCTGCACTCAATTTGAAATGCTTCCAAACAGCTGAGCTTCTCTGCATTTTTTTAAAGAGGTGGAGCAAAGGGAGGGGAAAAAACGAATATCCGAATTCCAAAATGAAAAAATGAATACAATTCATTCAATTAACTTATAAGTAGCATTATGGCCAGGTATTGCCTATTCCCTGATTAGAGCTGCAAAGACTATTCGACTTCTTCAACTAAAATCAATGACCAAATTAGTTGCCAACAAATTTAATAATCAATTAGTTGGTGACATTATCGCGCTGACTAGGAACGGTTCGCAATGCATGTGCAGCACGTATCAAAGTTCAATAATAACAGTCTGGAGTACAGTTTTACTGCCACTGGTACTTTTTACACAATAATTACCTCAGTCTGGACGCATCGGAAACACAGCATTGTGATTCAAGCAACACTTGGCCAGAGTCCCATACGAAATTCTGTCAAAATAAAAGTCCCTCCTAAACCTGAATAAAACATTTTGAATTGAATTTCTGAATTAAAAATGATGAATTAGTTTAAGAAAACAATTTAAAAGCATATAAAAAGTAACTCAAATGAATAACTATAAATAATACCAGATATTAAGAAGACATTATATTATACTTAGTGATGCTGGGAAAACCAGTTTTGCACTGGTACTTTATTAACATAATCTTAATCAGGAAACGCATTTTTTTAATAAAAGTGGCATTATTGGCATTTTGGCTGTAATGCCTGTACTAAAACTAGTGTTGCTGGGAAATACAGCTTTGCGCTTGCACTTGAATAATATAATTAGTCAAATCAATGAGGTTCCCCAGATTTTCAGTATAAAACATTGTGCCAGTGGCTGAGAAGCTGTATATGTTCCATTTTAATGCCACTTAAATATTTATATATATTTTTATTATTTATGTGCCCTGGGTCAGATTATATTTTGAAAGTGCCAGCACAAAACTGTATTTCCCAGCAACACTAGTTTTAGTACAGGCATTACAGTCAAAATGTCTGAAATACACTGATTTTGTGTATTCGCCTAGTATAAACCATTGGTGTCAGTAGTAAAAAAAAAAAATTCTCAGCCACACTAGTCTGAAATACTATCACCATATTGTCATAAACCTACATGTTGGTTGAATGATCTATTTTCATTCATAATGTCATATTTCTTAAAGCTTTACATTTTGATCAGGATGTTGTAGCCAGGGATTTCAAGAAAGCCTAAGATGATAATCATGGCAGTGCATGTGTCAAGTCAAGTGGCTTTTACACACTGTCATGACGGGTTAGGCCAGACACAGAGGGATGAACACTCGCAGAGATGGAGTCAAAGCAAGTAATTTATTTAACAAACAAAAGGGGGCAAGTGAACCAAACATGTAGCAACTCAAGGGCATTGATTAAGGGCAACGTGGACAGTGATTAACAGAACCAGAACATGGCAAACAAGAAGGCAAAAATAAACAGACCTGAGACCGGAGGTTAGCTGGGGAACCAAGTACTAGACAAGAGCTGCTAGGCCGACCCAATCAGGAACTGCTGCATGGCAGAGGGTCGCCTAGCTTGAACGAGAGCTGGGAGATTAGCTGCAGAACCCAAACGGCAATGCTGAACAGACTTGGAATCGAAGCTTGAACATGAACAGTATTACTGGATAAATGAGCAAACCTAGTCCGGCGATAGAACCTCTGTGAAGCTCTGTAGTAGTCGATGGAGTCGAGCAGAAGCTGACCTAATGCTATACTGAGCTCGAAAGGTAACTTGGAGCTCGAAAGGTAACTTGGTTACCTTGGTATTTCCCAGCAACACTAGTTTTAGTACAGGCATTACAGTCAAAATGTCTGAAATACACTGATTTTGTGTATTCGCCTAGTATAAACCATTGGTGTCAGCAGTAAAAAAAAAAATTCTCAGCCACACTAGTCTGAAATACTATCGCCATATTGTCATAAACCTACATGTTGGTTGAATGATCTATTTTCATTCATAATGTCATATTTCTTAAAGCTTTACATTTTGATCAGGATGTTGTAGCCAGGGATTTCAAGAAAGCCTAAGATGATAATCATGGTAGTGCATGTGTCAAGTCAAGTGGCTTTTACACACTGTCATGACGGGTTAGGCCAGACACAGAGGGATGAACACTCGCAGAGATGGAGTCAAAGCAAGTAATTTATTTAACAAACAAAAGGGGGCAAGTGAACCAAACATAAAAAATAAAAAATGATGGTACCCCTGAAAATAATGTGACCAAAGGGACATGTTAAATCAAGGTGTTACCACTAATTAGCATCACAGGTGTCTTCAATCTTGTAATCAGTCAGGGGGCCTATATATAGGGCTACAGGTAGTCACTGTGCTGTTTGGTGACATGTACCACACTCAACATGGACCAGAGGAAGCGAAGGAAAGAGTTGTCTCAGGAGAAAAGTATAGACAAGCATGTTAAAGGTAAATCTCCAAGCAGCTTGATGTTCCTGTGACTACAGTTGCACATATTATTCAGAAATTTAAGATCCACGGGACTGTAGTCAACCTCCCTGGACGTAGTTGCAGGAGGAAAATTGATGACAAATCAAAGAGACGGATAATACGAATGGTAACAAAAGAGCCCAGAAAAACTTCTAAAGAGATTAAAGGTGGACTTCAAGCTCAAGGAACACCAGTGTCAGATCGCACCATCCGTCGTTGTTTGAGCCAAAGTGGACTTCATGGGAGATGACCAATGAGGACATCATTGTTGAAAACAAATCATAAAAAAGCCAGACTGGAATTTGCCAAACTACATGTTGACAAGCTCCAAAGCTTCTGGGAGAATGTCCTATGGACAGATGAGACAAAAATTGAACTTTTTGCCGTGGCACATCAGCTCTATGTTCACAGACGGAAAAATGAAGCATATCAAGAAAAGAACACTGTGAAACATGAAGAAGTTATTTCTGTGACCATTGTGGGCTTTTCTTTTAATAACCGAGGGGTACCAACAATTTTGTCCATGTGTGTATTGTCATTTCAGCTCTGTACAAGTACACAGTGAAATGAAATTATGTTTTTTTCCAGAAAAAGGGTGCCACATGGAACGAAACAAGAACAAAAAAACAATGCAGTACAGACAAAATAATACGGTACAGGACAAGACTGCAGAAAGTGCAACATGCAAGACAGTACAATTAATACAATAAATATGACTCAATTCTGAGTAGAGGTAATGAGTGTAAGGTGCATAGATATTTAACAGGTAGGTATTGGTAATAAGGTGCATAGAAATAGAAAAGTCCTTCGCTACAATTTTATTGAGAACCAGTTAACAGGAAGTAAAACCGGAAAGTATATGTTCCCACTCTTTCACTTTCTGCTTTCTAAAATCTCTCTTCTTCTTCTTCTTCGTTCTTTGTGGACATAAACAGACTACGTTGGACATTTGGGAAATAGACAAGCAACGGCATTATCACAGACACGCTGGCTATGACGCACCTAGACAAACCTAAAAAAGCGGCTACAGAAAAATGTCAGCAGCTTGGCAGTCCATCTTGATGTAAAATTTGTCTAAATTGACCATTTTTCAGTACATAAAAAAAAAGACGAAATGCACTAGCAAGCTCAGTAATGAAATACCTGGAACAACAAGTAAGACATCTAAAGTAGATGATAACATGATAACTACTTGATCAACAGCACATAGCCTAATTTACCACTTTCTACAGAATTTTGGTTAAGAAGTTTAGAAAAATCAGTTTGTAATTAAAACTGGGTCTAAGGCACACATAGTTGACTTTACTCATTATTCCTCAGATATTTGCGAATTATTCTATGGTTGAGTGAGTGAGCTAAAGGACTATAGTAAAAGTCAATAAGAGAATGTTCTGGAGTTATTTCTTTTATCAGTCATAAATAGGGATGCACACACAGATCGGGCCGATCGAGGCAAATGTTAACTGTTCGGCTTTACTAAAAATAAATCTAAGCTCGATCCTTTGTTTTACGTCAGCGATGTAGGTGTTGTAAATGGATTTGTTGCAGGATTGCCCGCAATGCAAGCATCTTAAGAGGTGGTAGTAGCAGAGCTGCATTCAATAATGCATAAATAAATGCATTCAACTAACAATTTGATAGAGCATCTAAAAAAATAAACACTCAGCCAAATACAGTGAGTTTATTCAGGCATTTATTCAACTTCAGCAACTTAGATGTTTTCTCGAGAGGTCGTTGAAAGAATCACTCGGACTGATCAGCCTATGGAAGAAAATACAGGTTTTCATCGTCTTTTAGAGCCTTTGGAGCCACTGTATGCCTTGCCAGCACTACATTTCAGAAACAGCTCTGCCGGGGGTTTACAAAAAAATTGCCTACCACCTGCGAGGTCTTTTATCGGATGTGACTGCTATTGGCCTAACCATCGACATTTGGAGCTGTAACATCATTATATAGCCTCACTGCACACTGGATTGACTGGATTTATTTTTGCTAATCAGTTTCACTGACGGGTCTCATACAGCAGAACACATGTAACAAGCAATCAAGGAGATGTTGAACACGACGAGACGAGCAACGGCATCATCACAGACACACTGGCTAACGCAAGAAAGATTTTTTTAAGTGTTCACCACAGGCCTACACATATCTGGAGAATAATCAGATTGATATGAAAATGCCAGTCAAGCGCCTACAAAAAGAAGTTAGATTGAATAGCACTCACTACATGATTTGACTATTCGTAACAATAGTTTCTTTTTAATTTGATTTGAGATAATGCACTTATTTCTATAACATGAATTACCTTGGAGTTAAAGATCTTAACCCTGCCATGTACTGTCAAAACAAACACTTCCCAGGAAAAAATCATAATGGATTTCCATTATGCCTAGTCATCATCACAGCCACATTTTGGACTTAATTCTAAGTGTCAGCATAGATAATATAGCTGTTCTTCTCAACACCATGGTAATCACAGATCAACATCTTATTTCCAATTAACTTAACTGCAATGTGTTCAACTCCAAAGTATAACATCCTCCACAGCTAGTAGTTTTATTTATACCCTCCTAGATATGTATTTACGTTTACGACATTCCTCTCTTATGCAAAGGAACTTACAAAAGTGCTTCGCTGTTCACTGTACCTTTAGCTAGTTTGTATAGACTAGGATTCAAAAGTACCTTAGACTAGATACTACTAAATACACAAGTCAGTGTGGAGACTATAATACCTGGCACGACACTTCACCCAAGTACACTTGGAAGAGGTGGGTCTTGACAACAAGTGTTTCTGCTGTTCAGACACCCAGGGGAAGTTTGTTCCACCACTTCAGTGCCAGGACAGAAAAAAAATGTTGAAAAAAAAAGGTTGTTGTATCAGTATCAGTATAGATTAGTCATGCTTCCTAAGCCACTATTAACTACTAATAACTATGTACAAGAAGTGCAAGTGTAACTGTAAGCGAGGCAAATGAGAGGCACATAGGTGGCAGAATCGATTCACATGTCCAACAGATTTGCCCCACTCAGTGAGGCATCTTCTGTGAGGCCTGTTGAAAGTGCGCTTGTTAAATGATTCTATTCTTCAATACGTGAAAGTACAGTAGCATGCAAAAGTTTCAGTACCCCTAGTCACAATTACGCCACAGTGTTAGTGCTATCTTTATTTTTTATTTTTTTATCCAAATACACATAAATCAAGCAAGGGTAATTACCTGATGCTAAGTAGAAAAGTCCTTTTAGGTCTTGTTGTTAATCTATCTCTGAAAGTTACCCTGAGATGCACCAGCAGAAGTCAGCAATATGCCAGGAGTGAGGGTGCTAGACATTCAAGGGAACCTTGTGGTGTTAGCTAAACATAGGTATTCTAGGATAGTTATCCATGCAAATGCTAATGCCATTCGTCTGTGGCAGTCAGAAATGACCAAGTAATGACGTGATATCGTCTGTACTCATTCTAATGTGATGCTGCAACAAATCTTACAAGGCAATTCCACTTAGTTAGTGTGACTGCACATGATACCACATGCCTGTTTTTAAACCACACACACACACACACACACACACACACACACACACACACACACACACACACTATATACATTCAAATCAAAGCACATTTACTCCAGTATAAAACTCTTTAATACATCAGTAGTCAACAAACAACAGATCTCAGTCTAGAGTCTATATCACCACACACACACAAACTAAAGGTGGGAGGAGAGTTAGACTGGATTATAAGATGGTAAACACACTATAAAATATAACAAAAGCTGCTACTAAACTAACTACAAAAAAAAAAAAAAAAAATTATATAATATATATATTATATATATATATATATATTATTAAAAATACATTTTATTTCAGGATTATTAGCAGCACACCTTATGTAAACTGTGTGCCTGTATTATTCAAACAAACACAAAGGGTTTGGTACATTAAATATGATTATTTCTATTTTATTTTATTTATATTTATGGTATGTAAATTAAAACATAATTAAAAAGTAAATTACTCTCCACCACTGTAGGCATAATGCGCAATTATTGCTTAATTAAAAGTGAGATCATTATTTATTTATGACTTAAATAACAATGGTTATTAATTATTTCTTACCAGACAGCACCACTTCCACCAGATCTCCCTCCTGGATATCAGTTGCAGCCTTAACCAGTTGCAAGATGTTGTTGGTGCTTGTATCATGCTTAAAAAGAAGGATCTTGTCATAAATCCCATAAAAGCCACACTCAGGAAACTGCCAAGAGAAAAGAGAGAGAGAGATTAGCATACTATTCTCTACTATGTTGTTACCACTGTGAAAATCTTTTTTAGGATCTCAAAGGATGTGAGCAGAAGTGAAAGAAGCATCAGAAGTTGTAAAAGCTCATGAAACTCATGTAACCAGATACTTAGAAGAGCTACAAAATGATGTTGTCATGAAACCTTGATCTAATATTTCATAACTTATGACACAGGTATAACTACTTCTAAACAAGTTAACAGATTTATTTCAGTGTTTTCAGGGGAATTCCAGTAGGGTGTTTCTGAACTGTAAATGATACAGTTGACTGCCTTGCACCTTGCACTACATGCACCTCAGAGCCAACCAATCATAGCATGGAGAATTTTAGATGAGACTCTCCCATAGAACTAAACACTGTGGGGCAACACATACTTAAAAGCTCAACATCACCTAATAATTTAGCAAGAAAAATGAGTGTACTAGGCTGGTCTGAGAAAGCAAGACATAGAATAAATAATTAATATATTATTAGTGCTGCATTACATGGGAACTGCTGATAGTTATACGGAGGATGAAAAAAAGAAATACTTCTCAACTTTCTTTTCATAAAGTCCACTGCCTTGATAGAACCAGGCAGAGAAAACAGAAAGGCAATGATACACCAACTATATGTCTGACCCGTTGTCAAGTCAAATCAAATTTATTAGTATACCAACTGTTGTTGTCACAAGCAGCTTTACATAATCAGTAATTAGTAAAAGAAAAAAAACATAAAAAGATATGAAAAAATCTATGCTGGTCAGACTGGTAGGTGGCAGCTGGTCTGACGGAAGTAGAGGGGACCTTAGCGGGCAGTCTTCCAGCAGTTCGGGCTTGGTGACCATTTACTCGGAGAAGGTAAAGAGACAGAGTTAGTTCTGAATGGATTTATAGAGAGCAGAGAATATTGAACAGTATCAGAGTGTGTCTGACGACTCCGGCAGGTCTGACTATAACAGCCTAGTTAAAAGGAGAGAGCCAAAAGGTAACACAGACACGGGAGCACCCTAAAACGCTAGCGTCTATCTGCTCCACTGTACACAAACCTGAGTGATCGCGTGCAAGCAGCAAGACGACAGCTCCAGCATCTCAGTATACTACAATTCCCTGTGTCCGCAAACTCCATGTCTTACAAGCTTTATCTAAGGGGAAACATTACTTATCAAAAGCTAAACTAAACAGGTGAGTTTTCAGCCTAGATTTAAAAAAAATTAGACTGTGTCTGAATCCTGAACATTATCTGGAAGGTTATTCCAGAATTTGGGGGCTTTATAAGAAAAGGTTCTTCCCCCTGCAGAGGTTTTCAGAATTTTTGGGAACTCCTGAGAAGCCAACACCCTGAGATCTAAGTATTCTTGATGGTTCATAATATGTTATATAATCTTGCAGGTAGCAAGGCCATGTAGGGCTTTGTATGTTAATAAAAGAATTTTGTAGTCAATACGGAACTTAACTGGGAACCAAAGAAGTGCCGATAGAACCGGAATGATATGGTCAAACTTTCTAGTTTTAGTAAGGACCCTGGCTGCAGCATTTTGAACTAGTTGAAGTTAATTGAGGTTACTGCTGGAACAACCTGACAAAAGTGCATTACAGTAATCTAGCCTTGAAGTAATAAAAGCGTGTACTAGCTTTTCTGGATCCTGTAGAGATAAGGAATTTCTTAGTTTGACAATGTTCCTGAGATGCATAAAGGCTGTCCTACTAATATTAGCTATATTTTGCTGAAATGCTAAATCTCAATCAAATATGAGGCCAAGATTTTCAGCTGCTAGACCAGGAATAATGGAAGCATCAGTCTAAGTTTAGTATTATTTAGTATTATTTCTAGGGTCTTTGGGCCTAAAAGGATAGCCTCGGTTTTGTTACTGTTAAGAAGGAAGTTATGTGACATTCAGAGTTCAATATCCTTTACACAGTCCTCGATTTTCTTTAATCTAAATTTAGCGTCAGGTTTGGCTGATATATAGAGCTGTGTGTCATCTGCATAACAATGAAAATTAGCATCATGTCTGCTTATAACTTAGCCCAGTGGTAACATGTATAATGTAAATAGTAGCGGTCCTAAAGTAGAGCCCTTCAGAACTCCATATTTTACTTTTGTGTAATTTGAAGATAAATCTTATCTTTACAAACTGATAGAGTTCAGTTAGATATCATTTGAACCACAATAGTTCTGTTCCTGTGATTCCAAACATTTTCTCTAATCTTTCCAGTAGAATAGTATGATCTATTGTATCAAAGGCTGCACTGAGGTCGAGTAGGGCTAATAAAAGATACGTAGCCTTGATCAGAGGCAAAAAGGAGATTGTTTGTAAACTTCACTAGGGCTGCCTCCGTGCTATGATAGGGCCTGAATCCAGATAGGAATTTCTCATACTCATATTTACTCAGGTATAAGCAGAGTTGTTGGGCCACAGTTGTTTCTAATATCTTGGATACAAATGTTAAGTTCAAAATTAGTCTGTAATTAGACAATACACTGGGATAAAGATTTGGTTTCTTGATTAAAAGTTTTATGCTAATTTAAGGGTTTTAGGTACATGCCCTAAGCTAATGATGAATTTACTATTGTTAAAAGAGGTCTAATTATATTTCTTTTAGTATTTTTGAGGGAATTGAGTCAAGTGTACTGGTTTCATAATTTGCTGAGAAAATATTTTTTTCTAGTTCTGGCTGTGGAAGTGGGTAGAAGGCTTCCAGCCCTTGTTCTACAACTAAGTTAATGTTCAAAAGGCCGCTACACCAGATGACGGCCATGTTTGATTTAATAAGGAGGGTTGTATTTGTTGTTTAATGTTTTCTATTTTATTAAAATAGTCCATAAAAACATTACTGGTTAAAGAAGTTGGAATCTGTGGTTGGGTATCTGCCTGGCTTTTAGTGAGTTTAGAAATCTGGGATTGTTTTTGTTATTCTCAATCAGTGAGGCCAAATTTGCTGAGCAAGCTTTAATGAGTGCCTTTCTATATTGACTAAGGCTGTCCTTCCAGGCAGAGTGGAACACCTCTAGTTTGGTCGTCTGTCTTGTTTAAAGGTACGAGTTTGATCACTGTACCACGGTGCAAGCCTTTTTGCAATGTTTTTTTACTTTTAAACTGTGCCACTTTGTCTAAGGTTAATAGAAGGGTGTTTTGTCGACCGTTTGTTAATCTATCTAGCTCCGTTTGGTCTGACGGAGTGTAAGCTAAGGTCAATATGTTTGGGAGGTTTTCAGTAAACTGTACAGCGGCCATTGGGGTTACTGCATGCTTTAATCCAGGTTTCAGTGAGGCAAAACATCTCATTTCTGATTACATATAATTTCATTTACAATTACAGCTTTCGAGGTTAATGATCTAATATTAAGTAGGCCAAGCTTTAGGTCTGAGGTGGCGCTGTTATCGTTTGAATGCAAGAATTTAACACTGATTAAATTCAAACGAGCTGATTTCATTATTCTATGTTTGGGTTTAATGTAGGGCACATACACAGTCTCAATACAGTAAAACCTGGGTTACGCCTCAAAGCAGCTCGCAGACAGTCGGTTTAGCCTGTCTGTCTGCGGCCTGGTCCCAGCTCTGGATTGTCAGCAACCTTTTACACTATTCTGCCGACTAACTAGCAGACTATGCGCTATGCTGCACGAAAAGAGGGCAGCACCCTCCTGCGTGGGGTGGACGCCATCCCTACCTAAAAAAAACAGACTTTAACCAATTATCTCTCAATTATCTGAGAGAGGAGATACAGTGGGCAGTGGTGGCTCAGAGATTAAAGCACCAAACTATTGAAAGGGTTGTGGGTTTGATAACTGGACTTGGCAAGCTGCCACTGTTGGACACTTGATTTCTTTTCACTGCAGCAGTAATGTGGTCAGCTGAGCAGTACAGAATTATGTCAACAGCATATAAATGTATTTTACAGTCAACAATAGAGGCATTCACTATGGATTCTAAAACTTACCGATCTAAACCTCCTTTGTGGAGTGGAATTACATGTGCTGCTTTACAGATGGGAATTATTCTTGATAAAATAGAGACAGTGTAATTAATTACAAACTGTAGCAGCTACCTCGGGGGGGACTATACAATGTATATTCTATACAATGACTATACAATATGTCTGTTCAACATAAATTAAAAGGAACCTGGGTTAGCCTAATGGTGTTTTTTTGTTGTACCAAAGTTGTACTAAACCATGAGTCTAAACTGCAGTGTAAATGGAACGGATGACTCTTGTTTACCACTGCACCCCCATTGCTTATACATGGAACTTTTAAGTATATTATTAATTTGAATATACTTCCTTGCATTACATAAGCACTGTATTGATGATCTATTCATAACTAAGCTCTACAAGGGACAATTTCTTCATTCAATATATGAAAAACACACTTATAGTATTCACAAAACCATCAAAATTATTGAAGTGAAAATGAATAAAAGTTTTAGCATATTGTCCAACATGTTGTATTTTTTTTTATAATAAATGTATTTTGTTTATGGATTATTACAACATTTAACTGTTAATGCTAAGTATACCAAAAGTAGGGGAGGTAAATATGACAATACACTGGGGGAAAAAAGTATTTAGTCAGTCACCAATTGCGCAAGTTCTCCCACTTAAAAAAAAATGAGAGAGGCCTGTAATTGACATCATAGGTTGACCTCAACTATGAGAGACAAAATGAGAAAAAGAAATCTGAAAATCACATTGTCTGATTTTTAAAGAATTTATTTGCAAATAATGGTGGAAAATAAGTATTTGGTCACCTACAAACAAGCAAGATTTCTGGCTGTCACAGACCTGTAACTTCTTCTTTAAGAGGCTTCTCTGTCCTCCACCCATTGCCTGTATTAATGGCACCTGTTTGAACTCGTTAACAGTATAAAAGACACCTGCCCACAACCTCAGTCAGTCACACTCCAAACTCCACTATGGTGAAGACCAAAGAGCTGTCGAAGGACACCAGAAACAAAATTGTAGACCTGCACCAGGCTGGGAAGACAGGCAAGCAGCTTGGTATGAAGAAATCTACTGTGGGAGAAATAATCAGAAAATGGGAGACCTACAAGACCACTGCTAATCTCCCTCGATCAGGGGCTCCACGCAAGATCTCAGCCCGTGGGGTCAAAATGATTACAAGAACGGTGAGCAAAAATCCCAGAACCACACGGGGGGGGGCCTAGTGAATGACCTGCAGAAAGCTGGGACCAACGTTACAAAGGCTACCGTCAGTAACACACTACGCCGCCAGGGACTCAGATCTTGCAGTGCAAGACGTGTTCCCCTGCTTAAGCCAGTACATATCCGGGCGCGTCTGAAGTTCGCTAGAGAGCATTTGGATGTTCCGGAAGAGTATTGGGAGAATGTTTTATGGTCAGATGAAACCAAAGTAGAACTGTTTGGTACAAACACAACTCGTGTTTGGAGGAGAGTGAATGCTGAGTTGCATCCAAAGAACGCCATACCAACTGTGAAGCATGGGGGTGGCAACATCATGCTTTGGGGCGGTTTCTCTGCAAAGGGACTAGGACAACTGGTCCGTGTACATGAAAGAATGAATGGGGCCATGTATTGTGAGATTTTGAGTGCAAACCTCCTTCCATCAGCAAGGGCATTGAAGATGAAACATGGCTGGGTCTTTCAGCATGACAGTGATCCCAAGCACACTGCCAGGGCAACAAAGGAGTGGCTCCGTAAGAAGCATTTCAAGGTCCTGGAGTGGCCTAGCCAGTCTCCAGATCTCAACCCCATAGAACACCTTTGGAGGGAGTTGAAAGTCCGTGTTGCCTGCCGACAGCCCCAAAACATCACTGCTCTAGAGGAGATCTGCATGGAGGAATAGGCCAACCTTGTGAAGACTTACAGAAAATGTTTGACCTCCGTCATTGCCAACAAAGGATATATAACAAAGTATTGAGATGAACTTTTGTTATTGACCAAATACTTATTTTCCACCATTATTTGCAAATAAATTCTTTAAAAATCAGACAATGTGATTTTCTGATTTTTTTCTCATTTTGTCTCTCATAGTTGAGGTCTACCTATGATGTCAATTACAGGCCTCTCTCATCTTTTTAAGTGGGAGAACTTGCACAATTGGTGACTGACTAAATCCTTTTTTTCCCCACTGTATTGTATCGTATTGTGATAAATTGAGTAATGACCCATAATACAATCTGGGCATATTGTGGATTTCAGTGCCTAAAGAACACGGACCAAGAACAAGTTGCATTTCATTGCAGAGTGTAATATGTCCCGTTTAATTGGATAAAGTGCAGCACATTGGATAAAAACATGCTACCAAGTAGGGGAGAGTATTTGAATGACAGTTTAAGAATCTACTAATTCTGCTACTAATTCAATTTGACCAGAATATTGCAATAAATATCATGCATCATGAAAATGTATTTAAATAGTGATGTAATACTGCTTACCACATCAACCACCCATAGACCAAAGATGATCATAATTCAGAATATAGTTCATAATATCATATCATAAATATCACAATAAAAGGCTACATTCATATACAGCCCATCAACAACTACAGCAAAAAATAATATCATTTTAGTGCACAACCTTGAAGCTAAAAGATTATCTTTTGCATCTGTTTCCATAAATTAGTTATCTAATTCTTTTCTTTGCAGTTGGGATGGTGCGTTTGTTATGTGCAGCATTTGTTGTCCACCAAAGACATTGTATAGTCTGATGGCCAAAAAGCTCCAGTTGGACATGCCTTTGTATGAAATGAAGTGGAGATGTAATTCTCTTTGTAACACTCCCAATAAGCTTGGACTGGTAAAGAATGCAGGGTCTCCCCCATTTAAGTTGCTGAAGCTTTTAACTTTTTCAGAGTAGTCAAAGGCGTCTTGGTGGCATCTCTCACTAGCCTCCTTCTTGTACAGTCACTCTGTTTGCAAGGATGGTTTGCTCTAGGCAAATTTACACACTGGCCATATTACTTCTATTTCTTAATGTTGTTATTTGACTAAACTCCAGGGGATTTCAATTACCTAAATATTTTTATCCATACCCTTTTTTAGTGCTGCATAAAGCATTTAATTCTTTTTTGTCTTTATGGTGTATTTTACATAAACATTGAAGGAGTTTGCAATGCACTACCTTAATACCTTTTAAGATTAGGCCTGCACAATTTAGGGGGCAGACAGCTTGACTGCAGGATCTGTCTAGATCACAATTTTGTGATCTAGACATTTATTTTTCATGTGCAAAGATCTCAATACTCTTCAATGCCAAAGTTCTAAAGTCTCTCAATGTAACAAAATCAAATCAAAAGTTAAATCAAAGTCACAAGACCAGTTCACAGCCAAGTTGAGCCAAGTTCAGAATTGTATTAACAGATAAAATGAACAATAGCCTCAATATAAGAACAATAAGGTCAGAAATAAAAATACATTTAAGATACTTTAAAGCATCATTAGTAAAGCATGATAGAAGGAGTTAGCTTGGACTTATTGTAATCCCGAAAACAATACAGTAACACACAATGCCATCAGTAACACAAAGAACAAAAAGTATGTCCTTAATTCTAAATTAAACATAAGTAAATGGCTCAAGAGAAACAGCATTTTTTATCCAAACAGGGCTTCCAAAGATTTGGAAATCCACCTTAGGGCATATCATGCAAAATAGTGTGGTCAGTAACTCTGAGGTCATCACTTATCCAAAGCAACTTACATCTGAACCATATTACAGAGATACACATTTTAAAAGGGGTCATTTAAAAAGTAAAAGAAATGATATTGTTTACTTTTATATTACTACTACTACTACTACTACTACTAATAATAATAATAATAATAATTGCAAACTCAATATAAAGAGTTTGCCATTTTTATATTCAGTTAGTGAGTAAAAAGTATAGATTTATATTTTAAATGTAGTGAGCAGAACAAAAATTATTAAGTGACAGACATACTTAAGTATAGATTAAAAATCATTACTTATGTACAGTAATTAAGATCATGTACATTGTTATTTCCCACCTTTGATTTGGCTTACACCATAGTTTGTTGGCTCAGAAAGTAAACACACAGTATTCACACAGTAAATTCTGAAACCCTGGATATACGACACAGACCTTGAAAACCACAACTACATAGAATCTTTTTTCAATAGTGTACATAACATGAAATTTATCCAAAGATTAAGAAGAGCTGGGTTTATTTACCACATAGAACTGACTGAGAATAAGTTCATTGTTTTTAACTATCTTATTCTGTCCAGTCTACTAGATACTAATCACCACAGCATTAGCTCACTATGAACTTGATTGTGCAGGTGATTCCAACAAATACCCTAGACCTATGCTGACATATTACAACCCATGCAGTGACCGTAAACATGTATGTCTGTCTATGCCATTACTGCATCCCTAAAAGCAATTTTCCTATACAAGTCTACACCACAAGCAAACCAAATCTAAGGAAATCATAAAACTACTTCTAGAGGCTCTTCCCTAGAGACTGCACAACATTTCTAAAAGTGCTTTGTGTTGCTGAGGATCAGATTTCTCACTCAGTCTTTCTTGGGCGGGTGCACCCATTATGACTTTAATGAATTATAGAGGCCCTCCCCATTCTCTTTTTTTTAATTTCTTTTCTCTTTTGTTACATTCTCTACTCTCTACTCAACTTCAGTTTGCTAATACACTTACATGGAGACAAAATCTCTTACAACATACATGAAGTCTTTAATACTGAATAATACTGAGATAAACATTAGCAGACAACTTTGTGTGTTTGTGACATATATTATTATTAGATTAGATTTATAAGATTAGAGAAGTAATTAAAACATGTAACACAATGTCATGTTTATGTTAACTATGCATATATCTGCACTGCACCTTTTTTCACCAAATGTGTGCCAATAGGAATAAATGGTGTGCAAAGATGTGTAAACCCTTCTAAAATGATTAGTGTATAACATCAATTTACCCTGTCTGCCCCCCGGGTGCACACTGCTCACTGTGTGTGTTTGATGCACTAGTACTTGTGTGTTCACTGCATGGACAGGTTAAGGGCCGAGGCCAAATTCCATCTGTGTCCAACACGAATGGTGCTGTCTTGTTTTAAGTAATATTCTTACACAACTTTGATAGAGATCATTTTACAGTTTTGGACTTTTGAATGTTGTTAGTTTCTAAATAAAATACTAGCAAGATTAGTTTGTACTTGATTCTAGTTGGGTACAGATTTGCTTGAGTTTCTTTTCTTACCTTTACTTTTATTATTTTTTACTGGTTGTTTTTGCTCATTTTCTTTTTATTACTATCATTCTGTTTTTCTTTGACTTTAAGCCTTTTCTGTTATTTTATTTCCTTTTATTATTTACTTATTTTTTCTCTCGTTAATAGTTTTATTTGGTAGCCCTTTTTTATTTTGACTGTTTTATTGTTTCCTAGTTTAATTTTTATGTATAATTAATTAATTTAATTTGTGGTCCTATTTTTTGCTTTACTTTTTTACTTATAAATGTATACTTACTATTTTCAATCCCTTCTGTATACTGCTCAGCTGAACTGTAAATGAATAGTAAAACCCTCACCCTCAATATATTGAGTCTAAATTCTATTTAAAATAGATTGATTGAAAACAAAAGTAACATAACATAAAATTTAAAAGGTAAAGGTGCACGTATTTGTCACTGTACAGTGTACACTGCACAGCAAAATGTGTCCTCTGTGTTTAACCCATCTGTGGTAGTGAACACACACACACACACACACACACACACACACTAGTGAACTAGGAGCAGTGAGTACACACACACACCCAGAGCAGTGGGCAGCCAACTCCAGCGCCCCTCCAGCAGAGAGGGTAAAGGGCCTTGCTCAAGTGCCCAACAGTGGCAGCTTGCCAAGCCCGGGTATCGAACCCACAACCCTGTTATCGATAGCCCGACGCTCTAACCGCTGAGCCACCACTGCCCCTCTTTACTTTCTTGTACCTTTTTTAATGGTGCCAGGATGGCTTTCTCACACACACACACACACACACACACACACACACACACACACACACACACACACACCAGACTTCACCAGAACTTGCTTGAAACAAACTCCAGACCACTATACCCAGAATGACTTTGGACAACTCAAGTTTAAAAACAGCGATCACATTTGGCCAAAAGGTACTAGGTAAAGTAATCCCATTACAATTAAAAGGAAATAAGGAGTAGTGTGTAATAGATTACTTTATTTTGATTAACATTCCAGTGTGCAGCCCTTAGTGTGTAAAGAAAAACACAAGAGGTTTAAAACCTTCACTCAGCCTTTGGATGAGATGTTTAATGATGTGTCGCCATGACAACAATGCTGTAAGACGTCAGCAAGTTATGTTTAGTAGCACTAGACAACCACTTGGCTTGATGTGGAAATTTTCCCTTTTGTGTTTGTGCATGACGGAACAAATGCGCAATATACTATTTTTAGCAAGTGTAACATCACAGAGTTCAAGAGATGAGAGAGATGATAGGAATCCCAAAAAATTCTGGGCCCTAAAGTGAAGTCTCCAAAGACCAAACACTTACAGTTACAGGTGATCAAGGGGATGTGGTTTGCCTATATAACTTTTTCAAAAATTGATTTGACAATAAAACTCATGATAATGGGTTCCTAAAACCCATGATAATGGGGATCTAAAACCCAGGTCCTCCGAAGCATAGGCAATGCAAGGGTAAAATCTCTACCACTAGTAGTATGTCACTAGTTCCCAATCTACGTTTGGATTATTATCTGTCATACCAAAGGGTTATTAAGTATACCACTAAGTTACTAACCCACGGTGTTAAAAAGGTAAAGTGTAATCAAAAAGCAAGAACATGTACCCACATCAAAGCACTTTGAAGGTAAAATTTACTAGGAGAGACACAATGCAATTACCACACACCTCTGACTTTAGTCCAAATGTCAGCAAGTCTACAAAACAATAAAAATGTTTTTATAAGCTCATGTATATCTCTAGGTTAAAAGATTTATGACTTCCTTGTACCCACAACATCTCTAGAAATTAGAGCAAATGAAACATTTAAAGAGAATTAAATAGTTTTTTAATGTCCAACAATTTATTTATTTATTTTTTACCTTGGCCTCATTCAAAGATTCAAGAAAACTCATCTAGCAATTAATAGGAGGAAATCATTATGCTGGATTTTTCCCCTTTAGATCTGCCTTTAATTTCCGACCATGCAAGCAAAGCAAACATCTAGAATCTTATTCTAATCATGCTACACATGAACTCTACAAACTTTCTTGATATAGCAGCAGCATTTAGCAGTGTTAACTCTTGTTTAGTATGCTTCTTGTCGTTAAGTTGGACAGCACAGCATGGCTTTGTCCATAACGATACAGGGAACTGACAGGACTTTGCCATGTGCGTTTGAAGAACAGGCACTGAAATGTGTCTCACACACTGACTAGAGATCAAGTACATCTAGACAAGGACTGGGACAAGGTTTCCCAGGCACCTAATTCACGTGTTTGATGCCGCCACTAAAGTATTTTTATGTTCTAAATATTGTAAATTTTTAAAAGAAGAAATGGAATTCTCTGTGGAAGATTGCTTAAATCATTTTGATCCAATGAAGGAAATATTAAAGGCTAAACAAAAAAATAAAATATATTTGTAAACCTTAAACCTTTGTAAAAGTATGACCATCACATGCTTGTGCGAGTCTTAAATCACAATAGACAAAGAGGCCCCAGCTCCACAATCGACACCTTCAAATGAAACTAAAGTCTGCAGCTGACCATTTACAAAAGAAAACCCCTTCTGGAGGCAGTCTTTGTCAGATGAGACAAAGATTGAGTTGTTTGGTTACAATGACCAGAGGTATGTTTGGAGGACAAAAGGTGAGGCATTCAACCCCAAAAACACTGTACCAACTGTTGAGCATGGTGGTCCAACTGAAACTGGTTTACTTGCACAAAGTTGATGAAATAATGAAGGACTACCTCAAACAGTCGGCGAGATGGTTGAGATTTGGACACAACTGGGTGTTAGTCTCTTTTCTGACAGAGAAGATTAAACAATTAAAAGGTGCATTTCTGTACAGCTGAAACTACATTAACACATTGTGGCACCACCCCTTGTAAATTTACTGACCATTACTGACCAGTTTAGAGTTGTTTGCTTTTATTTTATTTATTTTTGTTGGCAAGCACATTTTGACGTGTGGTTTTGTTATGTTCTTGTCATCCAGTTTGATTCTCATAGTGCGGTAGTTATAGTGTGTGTGTGCTTGTTATAACTTGTTACTGCTGAAAACTCTTCTTGTGTTCACCACATCAAACATCTAAAATGTCCAAGCATAACCTGATTTAAATGTAACATTACAGCAGGAGAAACAAGTTTCATATTCTAGACTGCTTAATTGCTGAGATTTAATGATAAACATGAAATTATGGAGGACTAAAAACTTATTTTAAAAACATTTTTAAACAGTCCTGTAGTACTGAGCGGTGTACCAGTTCTCTCTGTATACTATCAGTGTTTCTTACAAACTGTAATACCAATAGGCCAAAACAAACTAAACAAAACAAAACAAAAAAACACTTAACACTGTGTAGCTAGCAACAGTACACAAAAGTGTAGTTAAGTCAGGGGTCAAAAGAGCAGGGATCAAAACCATAGGTCAACTAGATCGAACAATCAAAGCAAGAGAGAACAAAAATGAGAAACCGAAAAACAGGTACATGGCAGTAGAATCTGAGAAATAGCGCTTGGTATACAATAAACCAATAAACAATACAAGGTAAGGTGCATGTATTTGTCACTGTACTACGTACAGCGAAATGTGTCCTCTGCAAATGTGTCCTCTGCACATCTGTGGTAGTGAACACACACACACACACACACTAGGGGCAGTGAATACACACCCAGAGCGGTGGGCAGCCAACTCCAGCGCCCGGGGAGCAGAGAGGGTAAAGGGCCCAACAGTGGCAGCTTGCCAAGCCCAGGAATCAAACCCACAACCCTGTTATCGATAGCCCGGTGCTCTAACCCACACACCCACTAACCGCTGAGCCACCACTGCCCCTATAAACCACAATAATAAACCACAGCAATACTTTGCAAAGGAAGAAACTGACAGTCTTATTTAAGGATAAAGGATAAAGGATAAAGATAATTTAGAAAACAGAGAGATGTACACAGGTGATAGTAGTAGGGCTGGCACAATATCACAATATTGTACCTGTTAACACACTAGCAACAGCCACACCGCGGTGTTCATGTTTTTTACATTTTGTAAGATGGAGACAATGGTAGGTGCTCACAAAACCAAACGCATCTTCACCTGTTTAGACAATGCACTATGCAAAATCTGTGAGATGAAGCCTGCATGTTGGAAGTCAGCTATAGAGGAATCATGTCAATGAGTAGACAAAACCACACACTTAAAGAGATGCTGGTAGTGAAAGACCGAACAAGCTAATGAGACAGTACCACAAAAAAAAACAAACACAGAAAACGACCTCTGCCGTCATACCATAAAGAGCCAGAGCAGATGACTCACTTAAAGCACCATGAAATGCAGCTGGGCATATTGTTGGCCCACTCGGCAAACCACACAAAGCAAAGATGTTTTTCTTAGTGTGCAACGAGGACTAAACTTATTCATGTTGTTTGATTCGTGCAGTCATTTTTACTAGATTATGAAAGTTTATTGAAAAGGTGGCAATCCAAAATCAAACCAGTAAACAGGCGAGGTTCAAGACTGGAGCCATGACATAACAGAAGGGCTAAGGCAAAAACCAGGAAATGAGAAACAGGCAGAATAAAAGGGCAGGTATAAAAGGCAGACAAAATGAGGCAGAAGATTCTAAACATAAAAAGGTTGGTAAACAAAGCAAAACAGGGCAAACAAACACAGAAAGCAAAAAGACGGTGCAAAGAGTCATTGTGTGGGGAGAGCTTAAGTAGCGGAACTGATGAGCTTTAGGGGCACGTTTAAAAGGGCTCCGGAGATAGGACTTTGTCCTAATTGGCTGAAGTGGTCACGTGAGCAAGCTGAGGAGTCTGGGAAATTGAGTACATATACAATGGCTGACGGTAAAACTGCATTTGAACTGTAGTCTGGTGTGTCAAGTGAGACAGAAAGCGAACCTGGTGTGTGACACACCATAAAAGTTAAAACATTTACTTAAGGATTCACTAAAAACTGCATTATACAAATTAAACCACATGTAGTAAATCCAGTGTGGAAAAGTGGACATACACCATTTCGGGCTTAACAGTGACACAGGCCCCCCCAGGGCAGTGTTCTGAGCCCTCTGCTGGTTATACTACTTTTCCCCATGTTTATTTATCATATTTTTGCCCAATTAACTGCAAGTGTTACTGTGAAGTCAAACTGTAACAGTGCAGATCACACATATTGCATATCGTTCCAACCGCTCCACAAATTATACCATCACCACTACTCATACCATCACTTCTCTCCCTCTCTCCCTCTCCTGGAGAAGGACACTTACGCCAGAATTCTGTTCATTGTCTTCAGCTCAGCATTCAACACCTCATCGGGAAGCTAAGCTTGCTGGGCCTCAACACCTGTCTGCAACTGGACTTCCTGACTGGGAGGCCCCAGTTAGTCCGGGTTGAGAACAGTATCTCCAACACAATCACACTGAACACGGGGGCCCCCCAGGGCAGTGTTCTGAGTCCTCTGCTGGTCACCCTGCTGACTGTGCAGCAAAACACAGCTGAAACCACATCATAAAGTTTACCGATGACAAAAGTGCTGAGTCTCATCAGCAAAGGCAACAAATCAGCAGAGAGGAGTGGCTGGCAGATTGGTGTAAAGTCAACAACCTTCACCTGAATGTAGACAAGACCAAGGAAATTATTGTTGTTGACTTCAGAAGGGCACGACACAACCACTCTCCGCTCAACATCGACGGATCCTCTGTGGAGATTGTTAAGTTCCTTGGTGTCCACTTAGCAGAGAACCTGACCTGGACCCTGAACACCAGCTCTACAGCCAAGAAAGCCCAGCAGTGTCTCTACTTCCTCCAGAAGCTGTAAAAGGCCTGTCTCCCTCCACCCATCCTCACCATCTTCTACAGAGGCACCAAAGAGAGCATCCTGAGCAGCTGCAGCACTTTCTGGTTTGGGAACTGCACCGCCTCTGAACCGCAAGACCCTCCAGCGAATAGTTGCATACAGCTGAGAGGATCATCAGAGTCTCTCTCCCATCCATCATAGAGATTTACACCACCCGCTGCATCCACAAAGCATCCAGCATTGTGGAGGACCCCACCCACCCTTCACACAAACTGTTCTCCCTCCTGCCATCGGGAAGAGGGCATCACTGCATCCAGTCCAACACAACTAGACTCAACAGCTATTTCCCACAAGCAATCTGACTTCTCAACTCCAGAGACTAAATGGATGGACCACACACACACACCACACACACACACACAGTGAATCCCAGACCATGTGAAAGCATTGTACTACATACTACCTCACTACATCACTGGACTCATTTACGCGCATAAATTGCACATTGCATTTTGTACAGTTGCACAGACCTATTATTTATTTCAAAATAGCTGCTAGAGTACTGCACTAACCTGTGCTGCACTCTACTGTTTTTAACACGGTATGCACAGTTTATTGCACAACCCTACTACTGTCCCACTAGGTCTGTCTCAGTCTGTCTTATTTATTTACACTTTCTAGTCTGCACAGTGTTGTGTTGTTATGTCTGTCTGCATTGTGTTGTGGTGAACTGTCTGTATGCACTTGTACTGTGTTGCACCATGGTCCTGGAGGAACGTTGTTTTGTTTCACTGTGTACTCTTTATATAGTTGAAATGACAATAAAGCCTCTTGACTTGACACAGTTCACAGAAAGAGTCAATTGCAAAACTCACCAGAATTCCAATCTCACTCTGTTTTTAATAAAAAGATATTACATTTGAAAAGCATTCTGGTCCAATGACTAAATGCATAGTGCACACTAGAGCTGCAACAACTAATCAACTTCATTGACTAAAATTGATGACAAAAAGAGCCAATCAGCTTGTTGGTTACAAATAAAATCCCACTCTTCAACAAAAATAACAGACAACAATAAAATCAGCTTGCTGGTTGCTCCGCAAGAGTCGACGCTCCAGCCAGACCCTGTCAAAATCCAAAAGGTCACTAATGCAAACGAAGCAGTAACTCAAAATACTAATAAAATTACTAATGAACTAGTATATAAAACAAAAGCTAAAATTACTGTCTCGTATGGGTCTCCCTTTTTCTTTTATGCCGATTTGAATAATTAGGGAGAAACCTGATTTAGTTTTGTAATATTTTATTGCTGCTACTTTGCACATCCTTGGTTTAATATTGTGACAGGAAAACATTGGAGTTTCTCTATCTTTTATATTTGCCGAAAAGCTCATGAAAACACTGTATTTTTGAATAAGTCCTTCATCTTTATTGTCTTCATTGTTGGTTAGCAAATACATAAAACGAATCTATAAAACAAGCCACATTTAAAAGTTGAGAGCTTCATCAAATCTAATTGATAGTTGAGTAATTCGCAATTTGATTAATCCATTAATCTTTTCAATAATCAAAAAAATTTGAATATTAAAATATCATTTGGTGCAAACCCTATTATATATATATATATATATATATATATATATATATATATATATATATGCACACCTCAGTACCTGAAGAAAGAGTCAGCCAATTTGCATTGTCAGTTTCTAAGTAATAAGCATTGAGATACACTATGGGAATTTGAACGGATTAATGACAATGGATTCATGTTTGTCCAGTCATTTATGTTAATCTGTGCTTTTTTGTCACAATATAGTAATACTATAAGTTAAGTTGTTTTACCATATATATAAGTTTGCATACACTAGCAAGTTAGCTAAATCTAAAAGAAGTTAACATAACACCAGATTGAGTGGAATACAACTTACAATTGTGTGTGCTACCTTGTCCCAGAAACAAAGAACCTCATTCTATTCAAGGGAGTGGTAACATGAGAGGTGAGTGAGAAGAGAGGAGAGATGGTTGAGGAGGAAGGAAAATTAAGGGCACTGAAACGCATTCACTTACTACACTGAAATGGGCTTTTGTAACTAAGCCAGCTGAGGCAAGAGAACTGGTAAGCTGAGAAGAATGCCTTAGTTACCCCCAGGGCAACCAGTCTATTGATAACCTTTTTCTTTTTTTTAACAAAGAGGGCACAAAGTGAGAGACAGAGAGTGTAGGGGCAACAGAGCAAAAGGCTATCCCCTGAATTTCATTTACCCAAGCTAAACATAGGTCTCAGACTTCTCCATCCATTTCCTGTTACCATGCTTATACTACCAGAAAGACATATTTTGTCACACATTTTAGTATTTAAACATTTAAAACATTTTATTAATTACAAATATACATGGGGTCTAGACATTTCAATCCTTGGATCTTTAAGATAATCCAGCAAAAAAGAAATGTGTATGTGTCTATGTATATTGTTGCACAAAAAGGCAACTGCAACTTTTTTTACTGCCAGTGCAGAAGGTGACAATGTCTGCTTCTGATAAGCCAGGGAAGCCCCAGATTCCTGTAAGCTAGGGAATAGCCTAGTGCAATATTTTGTAGGACAAGCCTACCTTACTGTACTTACGACAGCGGGTTGCTCAACTGTTTAGATCTCTTGTCTTATGACGTATACCAGCAGCTTATGTAGCCTACCTTAAAATAGAACAGGTTACAGCAAAACATCCTCTGTTTATATTCATATCATAACTTCTTATATAAATGGTCTTCACACACTCTGGACTCCTGTTAATAGCCATTAGTGGCCATTCCTCTGAATAGTCAGCATTTATTCGAATAGTCAAATGAAGTAGCGATTTAACCAGGAACATGGTTCAGCCATGCAAAGTTGCTTTGTACACATGCAAATGAGACAGATATAGAGCATGGGTCACAAAAACACAGGCACCGTTAATGGTCCCTACCCTTTCCGCAATCAGACACTATACTCTCTACTGCAATCACAAGGTTTACAGTACTGTCCCTTAGGAAAACATTAATGTAGTCGCAGGTTTGTGATTATCTGTGTCTAACTGGTTCAGCACTACAGATAAAGTGCAAAATTGACCTCTTTTAATACAGTCAAATCCATAAATATTTAATCTGTGTGAGGGTCTTTATATTCTCTACACCACCTAAATGGATGTGTAATGAAGTGCCAAACAGGTGGTCAACAAAGAGTGGTACAAAATTCCAGCAGAGAGGTGTAAGAAACTTCAGAAATTTCAGTTTTTCTTGAAGGTGCCAATAATTGTGTCCAGTACATTTTTGGAGTTGTGGGTGCAATTATAGGATTTTAGTTTTCTTTTTTTGTGTTGTACCAAATTATCTTTTAAAAAGTTTGGCCATGGCTGCATCTCCTTAATTTGCCATTAAACAATTAAGGGAAATGGCCAGACCTGCTCTGTTTAGACAGGAATACATTTATGTGGGTTCCTGTGGGTATGTGGATACTTCTCCATTTCACCGGTGCTGTTTATTTACATCAGGATAGCCCATGTCTGTGTTTTTATCCCTTATTTGCTGAGAAATGTACATCCAAGGATATCCTACTATTTTTTGTAAACTGAAAAGGTGTGGTCTAATCATTTTGGTCCAAATACACAGATCTGGGAATTTACATATAGAGCACAGGGCTATTGATGACAGGGTTGTGGGTTCAATACCCGCTCTCTGTAAGCTGTCACTGTTGTGTCTTTGAGCAAGGCCCTTTACTCTCCCTGCTCCCTGGGCACCTGCCCATGTGTGCACAAGTGCTCACGGTCACTGTGTGTGAGATCACTAGCATGTGAGTGTTCACTGCACGAATAGGTTAAATGGAAAAGGCCAAATTCCATCTGTGTCTAAAACTGATGGTGAATGGGTTTTTTTGGATACACGTCTAACCGATATGGACTCTTACCATCATGTTAGAGTCTTCAAAACAAAACATACATATTCATTGTCAGAGGTTTTCAAAGGAACATCTAAACAATACATTTTGGAAACAAGTCATTTGGACTGAATAAGTTAAAGTAGTATGTTTTGGCTGCAATGATCAAAGATATGTTTGGAGACTAAGGAGTGCTATATTTTACACAAAAAAACACCTTTCCAAGTGTTTTCCAAGGGGTGTACCAATCATGCTCTGGTCTTGAACCCAGAGCGCGAACCCACAACCCTGTTATCAATAGCCCAGAGGTTCAAGCTTAAGGTTTTGCTTTGACCCCTGCAGTCCCCCAAACCTACTTAAGAGTAGGATATATATTTCTACTGAAATCCTGTCCTGTTGTCAAATTCAAAAGGAGTAAAAAATGTGATGCTGTAGACCTAATTCTTAATTAGACCCTCTTATGCTAACACAATAACAGTACATGCATGATAATCTTTGGATGCAACATACCAAAGATTGACATTTGTTTTATAATTATGCAAACAGGAAGATTAGAATACAGGGAGAATATTAATTGATCCAAGTAAAAATGTCAATTAGTCTGGGATAGGAAGGCTAATACCAGTAATCCTGTAAGTACAAAGGAAAGTACAAAGGCAGAAGCTGTTTTAATAAACAGAGACAGCACCATGATTCATTTGCTTTTGGGCCATAGAGAGCAAGAAGGAGAGAAAGAGTCCCCAACTCACAAATCTCCTAATCTAGACTGAAGTCCACTGTAGAAAGAATACAATGGCAGGCTTGTACTGATCATTAAATCCAAATCATGCTAGACTTCAGCCAAAGCACACATGAATAAGTTTATACCTTCGGCATTTCTGTGTTGGTTTAAGAAGACCTAAGATAACATGCACCATGGATACCATGACATTGAATATATGTTTGGACTACTTTATATGTAGAAGTCATTTTTATATTACTGGAACGAGGTTACACCGCGAGGATTCATTTACTTAGAAGGCTTAGAGCGCTTAAAGTCCAAACAGTCAGCCCTTAGGTCTACAAATTTTACAATAATTGGTGGAATTTAAATAAAGTTTGGAAAAAGTAAGTTAAAAAGCAAAATGAAATGTAATGATTAACCATTTTTTTAATTTTAATTGACAGTTATTACAAGACTTGCTGCTAAGGTTTTGCTAAGTGGTTGCTATAGTATCCTAGGTGGTTGCTTAGGTCTTACTAGGCAGTCGCTATGATATCCATTGTGGTTGCTAAGGCAGCTGGTATGGTATCTTAAATGGATGCTAAGATTTTGCTACACAGTTGCTCTGGTATACTGGGTGGTAGCTTAGGTGTTCCGACAAGGCGCTGCTGTATCCCAGGTGGTGTGTTGTGGACATTTGGCCAAAAAGTGGGGTAGTTTCAAAGCTTTATCCAAAAAGATGGTAGGTCCAAAAGCTCATCCAATACGTTTGGCTAATAGAGCTATGTCTACAAACATTTTGCCAAAAGTTGCAGTGTCAAAACATATGTCTCAAAGCCGTCCGAAAGCTCCTCAGTACCTGCAGACAGTACATGTCAGCAATGGAGAGAAAGGATGCCGCACCTGTCTGGAGGAGTGACATCAGTGTTGCTTGGTGTGTAGCGCAGCATGTGTGGTGTTTCGTTTGTGTGTGTTGTGGAGTGTGGTGTGTGTGCTTTGCTGTGCATGGTGTGGGTTGTTCAGTGTGTGTTGTGTGGAATGTAATGTGAAATGTGCAGTGTGTGTATGAAGTGTGGAGTGTGTGTATGAAGTGTGGAGTGTGTGATGGGGAGCGTACCTTGTGTATATGTGTGGTGGGCAGTGTGCAATGCGTGTAGTGTGGAATGTGGTGTGTGTGGTGTGGAGTGTGCTGTGTATGTGTGGGGTGTAATGCGTGTGTGTGTGTGGAGTGTGCTGTGTGTGATGTGGGGTGTAAAGTGTGTGTAGTGTGGAATGTGGTGCGTGTTGTGTAGTCTGCAGTAACTCTTGTATTGGTTCTATGCTTCTGTTACCTTTAAAATACTGTGCAAAAGTTTGGAAACTGAATGGGATCCTATGGGGAAAAATATTGTTTGACTGACCGCAGCTCAAACACTGACTGATCAAACACTGACTTCAAAAAGCACAAGCAGACTCCACAAGTATTGGTTCCAAAAACCCTGTCAAGTTTCATGGTTCTAGCACAAAAACAATAAATGAAAAAGCATTTTAATTTCTGAGCATTTAATAATTATAATAATAATAATAATAATAATAATAATAATAATAATAATAATAATAATGGTAATAAGCAGAAGGAAAAAAAAACAAAGAACAGTAAATTGGCTTTGACATTATTAAGTAGCATGTTGCCAAAAGCCTTAGTACACAGAAAGGTACATGTGTAACATTTTTGATGTTGGTACATCTGTTTAATTTCCAGTCTAATCTGTGGGATTTCAAATTTATATGATTATTTTTTAAACAACAGTAGATTTATTATTATTTAAGGGACAAAGTTATACACAAAACCGTCATAAAGTCCTATTAATGGGCTTAGATATCTGACAAATATACCTCTTGTAGATTATTTTAGTACAAAATTGACATAACATACATGAAACATTTGTCAAATATTTTAATTTTACCTAACATTGAGGATCTCTTTACATCAAGAATAAACTAAAATAAGGCTTATAATCAGTTCATCAAAACCAAAAAGTTTGGCTTGAAACTTACCTTTTGGTCCACAATGGAGCAGGCAACCTGTTTGACATAGGCCAGGTCCGCCGTCTGTGGCAGCAGTACCGACTCTCTGGTCAGTCCTATTTGGATGATGAAGGAAACACCAACTGGTGTGGGAGGCACAGCAGGCATACTGGAAGCACTACTGGGTCCCCGAGACAGCCCTGCCTCTACAGCAGAGAACCCCGGTATATGGGCAGCAGGCAGTGAAACTGAGGAGGCATGCTGTGTCAAAACGGACCCAGAAACCGAAGAACCACCTTGAGGGAAAAACACCTGGGATAGAGGTCCTGACGGTATTTCAGGGCTGCCATTGGCCATCATGGAGAGCAACAGCCAGTTAAGCAAAAAAGTATGAGTAGGGGATGAGAGGGAGCAAAATGTAAACGCTTACAGTTCACTGACTAACTGTTGCAGTCCTGCTCTGCTGCAGACTCCCTCTTGTAGAAGGGCAGGAAAAGGCTCCAGGAAGTGCTACTTCTCGCTTCTTCCGTTCTCTTCAATGTGCAAAATGATACAGGCCTTTCATTTTAGAGAGAACAGTGAGCACAATGGATATCGGACAGCCTCCTCTCCTTATCTCCTCCTTCTCTTCTTCCTCTTCTTTTTCTTCTTCTTCTTCTTCTTCTTCTTCTTCTTCTTCTTCTTTCTTCTTTCTTCTTTCTCCTCCTCCTCCTCCTCCTCCTTATTCTTCCTGTTCTCCTCTTCCAAAGCTGCTTTGAAGTGGAGAAAGTCCAAACTTAAACAGGAAACACACTACGGTAAGAAAGAAACAGTACAACAAAAAGATGAACAAGCTCGTCTGCACAATGTGTCTTCCTGATACATGAAATTCTGAAGGCCGAGTGTCTGAAGAAATTATGAAAAGCGAGTGGCTGGTTAGGCTTGCTTTGCGAGTCCAACAGTGTTTCGGTTTCTCGTCGAGTAGAGCTTAACAGTGTGCGCTATGCCAGAGTGACTTAAAGACACGCCCTATTCCCTTGTCTCCACCTTAAACGTTCTAAACCTGCCAAAGACGAAGAGGAAGTGTTGTGACGAACATGACTCTCAGCCAATCGGATGGAGAAGGAGTTGTAAAGAAACATTTGTTGTGCTCTCAGTCCTTGCTCCTCCCGCTCGCTGTAAACGCGTTTGTCTTTTTACCTTCTGTTTTTCACTCCCCCATCCTGGAACAGCCTACTACTTTTTACACCACTTCCCTTCTTTGTACTTGTTTTCCCCTTGTTACGTACTTTGCTTCTTTTCATGTTTTATTTGGAAGAGCCACTGTACGTGTTTTACACACGATAAATCATTTGAATTATGCATTCATGTGGCTGTGACCAATGCTATATAAAAAAGAAAAGTTCGTCTCCTAAATAAATGTAATAAGCTGTACCGTGGCAACAAAATCACAAATGAATGCACGTTTAACTATCTATATATAAATAATAATAATTTCTATGTATAAAGTAATCTACTTTATTCTTTTTTTTTTGTACGTGATCTTTGCTGTATGTAACTAATGGTGAAAAGGTTACATAGTATTAAGGCATTTCTGTTTAATAAAAAATAATACTTTCGAAAATTGTTAATGTTAGTAGCCTAGCTATTTAAGTAAGGGAATATAACTCTTGGGTGTACATAATGATTATTTGAAAAATAAAGCAGTGTGTATGAAAGTAATGAACATTTCTGAATAATGAATAATCTGAATAATCTGAGTAATAAACATTGTTCCAGCATAAGGTAAATGTTTCTTGGCAAAGCAGAGACAGACATTTAGTAATGGTTATTTACTTGCCCAATGTGTTTCTGGTTGCCTTAGCTAAGGCAAGAAAGGTTTCTTTAGATTTCAAGTTCTTTTTTTGACGCTTTCTAGATGATTTTGTTCTAGATTATTGCCTTGTTCTTCGAGAGCTTTTAGGTAGCTTTTAGGACAGGGATGGCCCAAATCAAGGTTGGCCATTTACTTTTACACTCACACTGGTTACTGATCATTGATCCTACTACTATATATAAGTTTACTCTTGATTGTCAGAGTGGTATCGCCATGGCTAAAGCCTGATGGATGTTTACTGGTAATGTTGTGCAAGTCTTTGGTGCATAAAAACAGAAAGCTGCTTCTTCGCTCAGGAATTTCTTAGAAAGATAGCATTAGATGCTCTTACAGCACAATTTAGAACATAATCTCTCAGGCACTCAGAAGTGTTTGAAGGTGCTGACTGAAAAAGCTGACTGAAAAGACTGAAGAACTTGAAACAGTTCAGTAGAGAGTAGAGTAGAATTTATTATACTATTTACAAAGTGATTCTACTGCACAGGTTTTAAGTAAATGGCATCCAAAACCCCCAAAACTGTCATACATACAATATAATATGATGCTTTTTGGTGTGTGGTTTTGTATTCCCTAGATTTTCTGTGCCTCTTTTCATCATACTTACTCACTGACTATAATAGAATTCACTGTCCAAATGCATTAGAATAACTCAGTACAAGGTGGGTACTCACATAAGCCAAAGGTAACTGCTGAAAAGGCTGGCTGTTCGCAGAGTGCTGTATCATGCATATGGGCTGGTGTCAGTGCTTCATACATCTCCAGAAAGAAGGCTATGAATGCAGAATTCCTAATATCAACCCTCTTCTCAACCAAAGACAATGTAAGAAGTGTCTTACCTGGGCTAATGAGAAAAAAAATGCACATTTCCTCAGTGGCCCAAAGTCCTTTAGATTAAAGTAAATTTTGCATTTCATATGAAAACCAAGGAGTCTGGAGGAGATGATCAGCCCACCTCTGTAATACAAGTAACCTTGTAAGTCAAACTAATATAATAAATCTTATGTATATTAAATAATGGAAAGCAAGAAAAGCTTTGTGCCTGTGACTGTTAAATATATTATAAACTGTTTTATTAAAAATAAAAAAGGATATTATGCAAAAACGTATGAGTAGGCGGCCTACAGTAGAGACAAGGGAAAATATAAAAAAGCATGTGCTAAAGAGCACATGGAGAAAACCAATGTAAACTGTCAGAAGGAAAATCAAGATAAACAGAGAAGAAGGGCACAAAGGGACAAAAGCATGACAATTACACTTTGTTTGGTTTCTAATTTACTATTCTAATAATAAACAAGAGACACAAAAGTTTTGTGCACCATATGATAGACTCTGAACTCATAACCATTTATGGACAAAGTATTGGGGGGGAATATAAAGACTTTGATTTCCAAGTACATAAAAAAGGTCTGAACTGATATTTGTTAGTTTGGTAATTAAACAGAGCTGATACAATCTAACACAGTCTAGCAAAAAATTAGTTAACAGAGTTATCTTGCAACATGAAGAGTACAAACAAAGCAGTTACAAATAACTAAAACATAGCTACTGACCTATGAGAACATTCCTTTGGCCTCTTCGTCAATCTTTGCCGGACCCTTCCCCAACACCACAATGCTGGTTTTATGGACTACTAAATTACCATTTTATAATAATCTTTCATTTTACTCATCATTAAAAAAATGGGATTATAGAGATTTTGGATGCCATTTACTTACAGGGGAATCAGTTCATAATTCATATGTACATAGTATGATACATGCTGAGCTGGGTGTTTTTATCCACTACAAGTAGTGAATTTTACTTTGAAACTAAGGGCTTTGTTTTTCAGGCTTTCATGTGCTGTGAGATTTACTGCTAAATCACTAGTAGGAAGCATGCACACAAATCTTACATGTGTCTAGTTTAACCATGTTTTGGCAAAAGGCGGCTTATCCACAGGGGTTTCTTCAAAGAAGATAAGTTTCAAAGTTTTACTCTGTCACAATTTTCTTACTCAGAAGGACAAAGCTGCTGCAACTAGGTTGAGAGATGGTAAGGAGGTTTCATATTAAAACAAACAAAATAAATGAATACCCAAAAAGGGTCAGGCTAGGTTAGGCTAAGATAGGACAGAGGTTTTCTATAATGCTCTGCTCTGACGCTGAGTTCTCAACAACAACAAAATCTTTCCTCAGTCTTGACTTTATATTAAACAACAGCCTACTTTTATGAACCCTATAAAGTCTTCTAGGGTGACATCAGCGACAAGATGTTTCTGTAGTGTCTGCTGTATTTGGGGCCAGATGTGCAGATTTCAGAGCACTAATCATTAAGGCTGCCTATAGAAGTGCTTAAATAACAAGGTCGCTAAAGTAATAAAGCTTGTTCAGGTAGTACATTTCATGCCACTGGCACAAAGTGCCTTCATGCTGTGTTTAGTTTTCACCAAATGTGTGTGCATTATGGCCACATCTCCACTTTGGTCTACTGTTTCAGAAGTCTTGTGGTTTGTGCAAATGCCACTTTGCAACAGCCATGTTCTTTTTAGAGAGAATTGGCTTTTTCTTGGCAACCCTTCCAAACAAGCTTTTTTCAAATTGTACTGCAATGGGCTTGAACTTTTAACATGCTAACTGAGGCCTGTAAAGTCTGCAAGGTAGCTCTAGGGTCTTTTGCATTTTCTGAGCATTGTACGGTTCAACCTTGAGGTGAATTTGCTGGGACGCCTACTTCTGGGAAGATAAGTAGTACCTGACTGCTCTTTGCCCTCTTAATTCCTATGAATAAGCTTTAAGAATGTAATTAATTTCACGCACTTATGAATTTTTTCTTGTTTTTGTTAAATAATGATGGGTGTAATTTCTTTTTCCCCCATGACTGTATTAGAAAAACCTGGATTTCCTTGAATGTTTTTCTGAAACCTTTACAGACTTCGTTGACGAGTCGCCAGTGTCTTTGATGTTTTGGCGACTGGTTGCTTTTCTGTATTTATTTATTTAGTGTGCTTGTAAAAACCTGGTTACAAGCCCTGATTGCAAACTTCATTATAAGTGATTTTACCATTCAAGAGGCCTGAGGACTCGAGAGGGCGGTGTCAATACTGTTAATTTGGTTAATTTGTTCTTTAAATAAGAAGGGGGGGGGGGGGGTCATTACTTTTGCACATCTTCTTTGCTGGATTACTTTGTTCCATAAATGCAAAATAATTTTTAAAGATTCTCTTGATCTAATCTTAAATTGTTTTAACACTGCATTTGTCAGTTTTAACCAAAAACAAACTACTAAATTATAACTAAATTATAAAAAGAATCAGTAAGAGGCTGACGTTTTTCCACAGCAGAATAAATATTTGTGTGCACTGTATAGACACATGTCTTGCATACTGAAAAATACAAAGAACAAAAGGCACACTTTCATCGTACTACATAATATGTAGAAAATCTTTATTTTATTCCAAACAACATAACACAAGACCTGCACATAAACGGAAATTGAAGAACAGGGAAACTTTGTAAGTGTATCATTTTAATTCAAGCTAAAATACAGTTCAAAAATGTGTAACAAAAAATAAATAAAAGGCAGGTCTTTTATTCCTTGGAGTTAGAGCATAATGTTTAAATGCAGTTTAATGTGATTTACAATATATCACACAGTGATAAATTGCAATTTAAGAAAACCCATAAAGAATAATCCTTTTACCTTGGCCTTTGACTGCCTTTTTTGTCATAACTCATAACCAGTTTATTAAACTTTCCCCCGCCCCTCGAAACAGCTTTACTCTGCATGTTTCAATCACAAGCAGGTTCTAAGCCTAACAGTAATAAAAATAAAAATAAAAATTCATTAGGACATTGTTTTTTACAATTTATTAACTGGAGTCACAATAATAATGACATTTGAAGAAAAGCAAAATGAGGGCGCAATGGCAGCCATGTTTCATAATATTTTCTTTCTTCAATAGTTTTAATATTAAAAAGCTAGTATGAGGTTTCAAAGATATAGAAAAGAGGAATGTGACATTTTCACACAGACTCATTTAGTCTGCAGTCTTTTGGAGAGAATATGATTATGAATGTAACTTTTTCATGTACAGATGTAGTGTAGCATGAAGCTAAACATTAGTGTGTAGTGACGTCCCTCTAAATGAAGGCAGCAAGCAGCAAGATAAGGTGATCTCACTCTGAACAACTGTTTGAATGTTAAATATGCTTTGCATTTAATATGCACTGACTGAGCAAGTAACATCCACCATTCCAGACAAAAGACATGGGGCCAGATTCATAAATCTTGGTGGTAACTAAGTGCAACTTTGTGGCACAGTAATCAAAGTCTTAGTTGCATGATGGCCAAGTAATAAAACGAAAGAAGCAGAACTACTGTTTGGTAAAATACAGCAACAAACAATGGTATCCAATATAAAAATAACTTCCATCCTCTTTAAAAATGTAAGAAAAGTAGAGAAAAAAGTCCAGATAAAAACTAAGCTTCAGCGCTTAAAACCATCTGCATGTTGCTCCGGGTTATTTGTAGTTCATCTAATAGTTATGATGTCTGTCATGAAAACAGATCAGAATTAGCTTTAAAATATATGGGCTCCTAGTGTGTGTATAAAGCATGAAGAGTTGGCAGAGAGACCATGCATGTTTGCAAATGAAGAAAAGATTGCAAAATCCATTTCAGTTTTTTACCAAGACATTTACTGCAGGGTTCTAAAACCTGCATAATTTTTGCAGGATGATGTATATGCGGTAGCATCAGTTTTTCTAAAAATGGAAACTTTTATGAACGAGCAAACATTATATTGAATACATTTGTTGTTAATGTCATGGTAAATCTGGCACTTTTTTATGAATCTGGTCCATGGCATCCTTTGTCTCCTTTACTATAATATTGATTTCTTGTTTGGAAATGGTCTCTCCTAGTAGGTAAATATTCCAGGATAAAAAGGTAAATGAGCAGAAAGACCCACATTACTGATTGACACCTAGCCTTTAGCTGCCACCCCACCCCCAACCAGTCCTACTTTAACACATTCTTGACAATTTAAAATTACAATTTTGTGAAAGCACTTATTCGTCACTCATGCATGTTCTAACGTCTTAGAACAGTAGTAATCTAAATAATCAAATGTGAAATAAAAAAAAATATGCTCCTGCAGAAAATGTCTTACCCTGTTCCACTATCAATATCTTCTAAGGTGCATATGGCACCTGCCTTACAATATGCACAATTTGTCTCCATCCTAAAACATATCTTGAAACATAACAACATATATTAATAAATAAAAACACATTACACAAACACATTTTTAAAAAAAAAATCACTCAATTGGCTGTCATTCTGATTTTACAGGAAACCGTGTACTGGATGGTACAACTTAGCAATGGCAGGCTAAGGCAAGGAATGAATACTTTCCACCCGCTTACACAAATAGTTCCCTGATTCAGAAGAGCTTAGCACCAAGATTTGAAAGACAGCTGGCTATGTACAGGGTATACGGAGATAGCATCTCAATTCACAAAACAGATCTTGCACTAACCCAGTCAACAACTGTTTGCAATAGGATGTTCCTTTACTTACTGAAAAGTGAGTCACTGGCCTATTGACTACTGCTTGTAATGTAACCAGTGTGGATATGAATAGTGATATGAATGGCAACCACAAAAACTCTTATTCAGAACATACACACAACAAGCAGACACACTAAAAACTTAAAACACATAACTACACAGATGACAGAAAGCTGAAAGTCTAAGGCTTTTTCTGTGCAGATGTGAGGCCAAAGTTAAAGCTATGATTTTTGCTGTACTGCTGACAATGTGGCAACTGAATGCTGAAAAAAGTTTTCCACATCAGTCTTTGGATTAAAATGCATTATTTGTTACTGGGTAAGACGGCTGTTCCCATTATGTAGGAATATTAGCTCATAAATAAGAATGTTTAAAATCCATACTGATTGAAATATTTGGAAGTGTTGTGATGGCAATAGCAGTCTAATTTGTCCTAAAATTACTGAAATGACTGTGTTCTCTTATGAGGGCGATGACCCTGTATACACACTAAGGAGCCTGCCTGAACAAGAACTAGTGCTTGTGCACATAACTTGTGCATTAAAACAAGTAGCAAAACTGTAAAACTGCTGTATTAAAAACCTATCATAACAGTACAGTCCCTATCACAATGTGTGAGGCAGCGAAGGATTATGAGCAATGGAGTCCCATGTTTATTACACAGGCAGTTGTGTGCCATTCCCTCTAAATGCATGTCATAGATGTGTAGAATTAGAAGAGTTGGCTTTATGTTTCACAATTCATGCCCAATAGTGAAGGTGTCCACTAAGAAAGAGAACAGGAAGAGAGGGATGAATAAATAGGGTAAATAAATGAAATAAGCAATAAAAGTTGGTATAACAGTTTTAGAGACACTTAGGCCAGTTTCTCCCAGGTCTGGCAATCCAACATTGAGACATGCATTCAACTAATCATGCTTAAAATCTAATGCAAAACATTATATATAAACTGCATTTGAAGAAATGGGTATGAATGTAAGTACAAACCAAGATTGGAGTCAGACAAAAATCTTGGCAAGGGCATCAGCTCCAGCGCTGGCAATAAAGGGCTGTGAAGGGTGGAAAGCCACATCATGGATGGCCTCGTCATGCTTCTTCCTATGAGCCGTGATTTCTTGCACACATGTCCGATTATCCAGCATCCACAAGCGAACTGAGCAGTCATGACCTGAAGGGTGAATGACTATATTGTTTCTCAACTGATTAACTTGAAACTTAAACCGCAAAAACGAATGGTGGCAAGTTACTTATTATTCTGCATTATATATTTTGTGTGTGTGTACATACTGCCAGAGATGAGGTAAGTGCCTTTAGGGTCTGTGGTGAGGCAAGTTACTGCATCCAGGTGAGCCACCATGGAATGAATGACTTTTCCTGGAAGAGGGAAAGAAAGAAATTAAGAAAGAAAAAAAAAAAAAAAAAAAAAAAAAAACACCACCACACAGAATATCTTGGGCTGACCATTATGAACATAGTTTTATAACAACACTACGACTGCTACTACTAATAGCATGATTATTCCTACATTAAAAGGAAATGCCTCTCAGTTAAACACACACATACCTGTCTTATTATCCATGAAGCGAATGGTGCGGTTCTCATGGGCAGTGATAGAGATTTGTTGGGACGGATGGCTGACCACACGATTAATCAGCTTGCTGCCTGCAGAGGGCATTCAATATGGACATGCTATATTAGTGCAAAGAAAACATACTACAGAAACAACTCCTTTACAACACATGAAACAGGTAGTTTTTAAATTAATAGTTTAAAACACTAATAGTTAAAAAGATGATCACATTAAGTATATTTATCTACGTATACTATACATACTGTACATATGCACTTTAAAAACACTAACCTTGCAGATTTACTGTGCTGGTGCATCTATTGACTTTGCAATGTTTGTTTGTTTGTTTGTTTGTTTGTTTTTGTCCCCTTCTAGCTCGATGGTCCTGGAGACCTGCTTTCTCGCAAACTTTAGCTTTAAACCTTAAGGACTACTTGGCTAGAAAATGGCAGACACAAAATGATTACTAAGTAATCAAACTATATTCAGAAGTGCTTCATTAGCTGAATGAGACGTTTAATCTGGGTTGGAGGTGAAATCCGTAAGAAGGAAGTTGTCAAGGAGAAGGGTTGCTAAACACTGATTAAACGTATTAACAAGTTTAGTTTCTAATCCACAAATCTACTCTTGGCTGAATGACGGGGCAGGCAAGAGCGCCAGTTAGAGCGCCAGGCTATCGATAACAGGGTTGTGGGTTCGATTCCCGGGCTTGGCAAACTGCCACTGTTGGGCCCTTGAGCAAGGCCCTTTACCCTCTCTGCTCCCCGGGCGCTGGAGTTGGCTGCCCACCGCTCTGGGTGTGTGTACTCACTGCCCCTACTGCACTAGTGTGTGTGTTCACTACTACAGATGGGTTAAATGCGGAGGACACATTTCGCTGTACAGTGTACACTGTACAGTGACAAATACGTGCACCTTTACCTTTAATTTCAATCTACTCTTGATAAACTTTAATACCACTGTGACATCTACTACCATTCTAGGACCATGCCAGCATCAGCCACAATTCTATATAAAAATTCAAACATTGCCAAATAGTTGCGTTCAGAAGTTTAAATACACCCATCATGAACATGAATGTCATTTGAGAACTGTTCTTTAACATATAGTACATAAAGGAATAAATACAGGGTCTAAATATACAATTAGCTTTGTAACGATTTTGTTATAATTAGTTATTCTTAAATTGTTATAAGTAGTAATAATTAAAAAAAAAAAAAAGGTAAATGTCCCTTAGCAGCTTGCAATTGACCAAACCATTCTGATAGCCATCAAGCTTTTGAAAGAATTCTGGTTGGATATTTTACCACATTTCCTGGCAAAATTAGTAGAGCTTAATTAGTTTGTTTGTTTCCCCGCATGGAGCCAACTTTTAAACACAGTTCACATATTTATCACAAGTCAGAACTTAATATAAACCTGCTTTTTATTTATTCCATAACCACCAGTGATGTGCGTTTGGTGCCACTAAAATGCTAAAATCATACATGAGTGCTGTATACAAGCACATTATTCCTGATCAGATGTTGCTATCTTATAAAGTGCAGGACGACTTACCAGACAAATAATCAGAAGCATAGTACAGAAACATAACACCTGGCAGCCAGTGTTAGAAAGGGCTGACAAAATATTCATAATAAATGCCTTTAAATGTGTACTTTACAAGGCTATCCCTGTGCTTCTGTGAAGAACTGTACTCTAGCACTCTTTTGTATTTGCAAAATTACAAAGGGATTCCGCCCTCACCATCCTTAGTTTGAGTCTCCAAGACCAAGATGCTTTGCTCTGTGTTGAGGTCGTAGAGGACAGTCTCACCTCCATCAAATGACACCACTGCCTGAGACAGGTCAGCATTCCCAAAAGCAATGGACGTGGGAGTACCATGTTCTGAGACAGAGAGGCGTGTCTTGGTGAAATAAAGTGGCACCAAAAATGTACTCAATTATTAAACATGTAATGTGGTCTAGAATAACTAACAGCTGTTAATTATGACAAAAAGCTTAAAATTCTCTTAAACTCTTAATAATAAACTTATCCTTTTAAATGTTACTGCATGCACAGACAGACAGACAGACAGACCTTTCTCTTTGTTGAAAACAGATTTGCAAGGGGAGGAGCTCTGGGGGTCCCAAATACGCACAGTGCCATCTGCTGAGCAGGAGGCTAGACGTTTCAGAGTGGAGGAGTATGCCAGATCCCAGACAGAATCTTCATGTCCCAATAGCACACTACTCTCAACACCTGGGTCTGTAGAACACATGCACAAAAAAACAACCCTAATCAAATGCATAATAAATCTATGAAGCAAGGGCTTCAAACATCTGAAGTACACCAAATAGGGAAATTATGTTTTAAAGATGAAGCTGTAACTGGGTTTCCATTTTAACAATAGCAGTATAGAATAGCAGTATGAACAAATGAATGGAGATCAATTGAACAGACAATGCTTTGCATGATTCTGGCTGTTCAGTCCTGTTTTCACATGCCTCTTGTGGAGCCATTAAGACTCCACAACAGCTTAGCTGGGATGTGTAATGAATTAAAACAAGAGCAAATGAATGTCGGTCAGACTAAAAGCTTGTATGATAAAAGCATCACCAGGACTAAGTATTCTCGAGACTTGCCATAGTTGTCATAAGGATCCACATTAAGATCTGGAATTTTCCAACAACGAACGCTTCCATCCAGACCGCCACTGTAGCAGGTCTCTCCTTCCTCACCCATGGATAAAGAAAGGACTGATCCACTATTTTCACAGACACACACATAATTCTGTTAATATACATAAGAAAACCCAAATGACCATAAATCAGTCTCAAATCCTAAGGTTAACTCAAACTCTAAAGCTCACCTGTGTGCTCGAAAAGTATAAACAGGCTCAACATCCAGTGCTGCATTTCTGAAAAAGAGAGAGAAGGAGCGACAGAGAGAATGGGCAGGGTCAAAACACAATATCTATATTAAGTATTAAATATCTTTAGACTTAAACATGCCAATAAATTTTTTTTATTGAGAAAGATCTGTGAAAATTGTCTTGAAAGAAAAACTATACACAAACATGTATTGTATACATCAGCAAAGATTTTACACTTGTGTTTTTTTCTTTACAGTGGTTAAAAGAAACTAAACTGCAAAACGTTGTAAAGTGTTAAATCTTTGCTGATATAATACACTTTATTATGTAAAATCTATGTACACATTTTAATTAAATATTACTTGTCTTCTCGCAGTGTCACACCTCAAATAAATTAACATACAAACTAACTTAAAATTAGTTATTTTAAATATAGAGTATAATATAGAGAGAGGATATATATGTATAAAGTATAAAATATATAAGTCTATAAAGTATAAAAAACTAGTGATAGTAATTATTATTTTTTTGATGAATGTTAATGAATATCAACTGTTTACAAACCTAAAGCATGTGTAAGTGCCAATTTATAATGACTACCTAATACTGAAGCAATTAGGCTATCTGACAGAACTACTTACTTACTGCCAAATTGAAGTCTGCTGGAGTGTGCTAAGAAAATATAGCAGTATTGTGAATAAAAAATCCAACCTCTTGCTCAAATAAAAAGGTTTGTAAGTGTGATGTGTTAATTACACATTATTTAATTATCTCATGTTGTGTAAGACAGCACGGGATAGTATCTCACAAGCTGAGGCCGGTTTATGTTTTGCTACATTCACAAGAACCAATGACCCTTCAGAATCCCATTAATGTGTGTTATGTCATAAATCAAGTAAATCTGTATAGCTCACTTTTAATGGATGAGGTCTCAAAGTTTTGGATATCTTTTTGATTCAACAAATGTGGTCTTGACTACTGCTCAATGTCTCTCACTTTAAAATAGCTCCTGTCAGATTGAGGGTTCATCAGTGGGGCAGATCCAAAAGTCGAACAAATTAGTTTGTAAAATCATTTGTTAAACTGTTAAAACCAATTAGTGCAGCTGCAGGCTGTAGAAGGGTCTGATGTAAATGGAAACAAAACACTTGCTTGTTTTCATTTGTCAACTGCTACATATGCTTTTACTTTATACATTATTATGTTACTTCATAGAGAACAGATCAATAAATAAAACTAAAAAATATAAATATAAATAAATAAATAAAATCTGGCTAAATAAATTAGGCCAACTGTTAGAAAACTGAGGATTAAACTAAAATAGGAACGCACTTAAATAAATAATTTGTAAACAAACAAAAGTTTACCTGTTTTTTTCCCCTTGTTTAATTAGGTGTTCCTAAGTCTCTTGCCTATACAGTAGCTTATAAGCAGCAGACCTTACTTGAATGTTAGCATATGAAACATTGTATGTCAGTCTATGATTCAGTGCATTTTGTAGATTAAAGAAATGCATGCATAACTGCATGCATTGCTGCATTCAATGGCAACATTTCATCATCAGTTCACCTAAGGCCAGACAGAGCTAGTAGTTAGTGCTTACTTTTTAGAGTGCATGGCCTTGTTTAGGTTCCAAAGCTTCAATGTGCCATCCTCTGAGGCGGTCAACAGCACTGCTTGAATGGGGTGAAAGGTTAGTGCTTGGATAGCGTCAAAGTGGCTTCGTAGCGTAAAGCGAGGATTCCATGTCTTTTTAAACTCCTCTCGACTGTCTTGTAGCTATGAAAGGGGAGAGGACAAGACGGAACAAGAAAAAAAGAAACGCAGAGGGAAAGATTTATTAATTAGATGCAAATATATATATAAAATACATGTAAACAATAAAAATGTAATGTAATTTAAAATAATTATTTACATTTTATGCATATGTGTTTAGTCAAAAGCTTTAAAACAACCCAAAGCAAGCACAAAAAAAAGACTTACATCATTACTGAGCTCATTGTCATTAGCAACAGTAAGGTCAGCTAGCTCGCCAAGGTTAATGTCCCCTGCTCCAACTGCATCCAATATGAAGACATCAGAGGAGAAACCCAGAGTGCCCCCTACAGTAAATTGTAAAAAAAAAAATTTAAGGTATTCTACTGGGCTAGGGCCTCTACAATGCACATCATCATTTAACATTTTTATTTGTTTTCTTCCCACTTCTTTGTCATCCATAATTACAAAACCCAGCAATCTGTTCACTTTGTACTGTATATTCTAGCATTGTTCACTACTAGCCAATTTTTACAAATTTAGAAATGAACAGTTATTTTAAAATAGAGACACAAGTTCTAACTGGATTTACTGTATAAAGAATAAAGTAAAAAAAAAATAGAAAAAACAAAAACATTGAGTAGGGCTGTGATTGCTATAGACATGCATTAAGAGAGAAGATCAAGGGGTGTGCTTACCTTCCCCGGAGCGACACTGTGCTGGGATAGTGGTAGGTGGGGAGGACTTTGGGGGGAAATCTGACATTATGCCTTGCAACTTGTTCCTGCGGTTCTCTAATCCAATATAGGAAAGAGAAACAGATCAACATCTGTACAAACACAACAGATAAACAATAAATGCAGAGTTGCTTTTAGTTACCCAAAAGGTAAACTGATTGTAAGGGATTGTTTGTACAGTCACTTGAATATTTTAAATTTAATTTAAATACCTTAGCACAACCAATATAACAAGTTTCTCCAAATTCAAATGCCATTTTTTAAGACTTGTGCAGTTTCAAAATTATTCAACCGAGGCTTTAGTACCTAGTAGAGCACCCTTTTGCTATTACAACCTACTGCAAACATAATGCATAGCCAGAGACCAGGTCCTGGCAACGTTCCTGAGGAAATTTAGCCCATTCTTCATGGGCAGTGGGCTCCAGTTCACAAAGAGTGTACTTACACTAGGCCCAGTTGCCTCGTACTGTGCACAAGCACAATTTTAAATGGGTACAGCCTTATTCAAAATGCATGTTTATCCCATAACAAAAACCCGTTGCTGAGTTTATATGCTTGCTCTCTACTTCTCAATACTCCAAGTCTTCCATATTATACTTCTATTATACTCCTCACTGTTTTCCCCCCTCTCATTATATCAAGAGGAGTTTATTTGAAAAATAGTGAAGTAGTCATATTTACCATCACACAGTTTACTTGTGGTTTATTCGGCACGCTGGTATACAGTACTTTTACATGCCTTATAAAAGTATTACTTAAATGTACACACTGTACAGTTGCACAATATTCATTCCTTATTCTTTATTACTGTACTGCCTAATTTCCGGTTAGGTTTAAATTCATATTTTTGTATTACTGTGCTGTATTGTGCAACTGCTACTGGCTGCAAAATTCTTTAGGGAACACTAAATGTATGCATGTATCATGTATGCATCTATCTATCAATCAATTATGCAACACAGCAATGTTGCATAATGCATAATGAGGTCTCCCCGTTAACAAACTATATACTATACTATACACCATAAAATGTATTACTAGCAGGTTCATAAAAAATGTTTGTAGGCAACAGCAATACAGCAATTTTTGTTTGACCTTCTGCATAGTTTGCCATACTTCAATAATTGAGCAAACCAAACAATGTTAGATTTAAATAAGAAAGGCTCCACCCAAATTCTCTATAACAATAATTTACAGCTGCTGTAGTGCCCCTGATTCTAATTTTAAAACTGTATATTAATTACCAATTGACAATTATATATTCTTTTATACCTAACTCACGCCCATCTCCTGAGATGCGTGCCTCCCCAGCTCCCTCACTCTCCTCTCCAGAGCCAAGGAAATCAAACTCATTAAGGGCATCTTCCGAGTCATCTTCATCTTCTTCATCCTCAGGGTCTAGAACTGTGGTCATGGATTCATCACCCATCTACACAGAAATAACGCATCTGATATTATGGACCTCGAATTCCTGCAGGACCAATTTGCTTGTCACATGTCACAAAAAGTGTAACCAAAAATGGCACATGAGTTTTTCTGACTGTGTGTAATCTAGATGTTGAAGGGGAATGTCAATACCCAATACCTGTAGCAGGGGACAGATATGCAGTCTTATGTATGTTGCAATACATTTGGATACACTAACCATTCTTTACTAAATTCTTCTTAAGATCAAAAAAAAGTTAGTAAGTTAAGTATCAGGTGTCATGACTGGCTAGGTTGTGACTCAGGGGGGTTTATACTCGCAGGGGATGGCTCGATGCGAGAGTGCTTTATTAAGCAAAACAAGGGGATAAACACAAGAAAACGCAGCAATATTACTGGGACTAATGAACAACCAAAACAAACGTGACAAAGGAACGTAGACAACACAAAACGCACACCTGAGGCTGGTGGAAACCTAGGGAGCTAGGCTAGAACAGGGAAACTTAACAGGGAGGTAAACTATGAACATAAACTATTGGCCATGCCAGCGGATAAACGGGGGAAATAACAAACAGCGCTCGTCAGGCGCAACAGAACATACTTGACGTGAATACGGAGCTGTGAGATCAGTCGCTGAACCCAGGAGGTGACCCACGAACAAAACAAAGTCTCAGTACACTCATGAACGGTAATAGCTGAGTAGAACACTGGAAACCCAAAGGACTCCCATGGACGTCCTCGTGAATCTCTAACGAGACGCTTGACTCAGTAGAACACTGGAAACGTGAAGCACTCCTACGGACGTCCTCGTGAATCTCTAACTAGACGCTTGGCTAAAGATACCAAACACAGACGCCAACACACCAGGTTGGATCAGGATGGTAAATTCTCGTCAGTGAGTCGGTTCGCGTTCGCTCCCTAAATACCGCCGCCTTAGGTGTTACAAATCAACAAAACAATGAACACAAATCAAACGTACATGAGGAGACCTAATACATGAACTGAAACGAGAAGCATGGCTGTCAAATTAAGACTCCGTGAACAGTGATGTGAACCTTGACCTGGAAGTCCGTGAATATAGGCATGAACAGAATGTCAACTTAAAAGTCTGTGAAGCCTGTGGACCGCCCCCGGTGCAGGCGTGGCAACGCGGTCCTGACATCAGGTAAGATGACATACCACCATAATGAACAAAATCTAGGTCAAATGTTTTTTAGTAGCTAAGAATGGAAAATTATAAATATTGGTATGTATATGGACAGCATGGGAACATTCTGGGATAACATGTTGGGATGAGGTGGTAACACTGCTGGGGTGCAGAGTAGTGGTGTGGGAAAGGTGAGGGGACAGAAAGGTATGGTGTGGGGAATGTTAAAGATGTCAGGGACAGGATTTCACTCCTGTTCAGCTCTTTACACTATATGCTCTCACAATATGAACAATAAGTTTGCTTTTGTATGTGTAGGAAATTTGTTAATGTCTGAATCTTTCACAGCATTGCTAACCTTGGTCCGTGATGACTTGTTCTTGCGTGGCCCATCAATGCAATCTGTAGCAATGCCTTGGAAGTCATCATCTTCATCACTGTCTTCCTCATCATCCTGGCAGCTGCGCAGGAAGGGAATCTTATCCAGTACTGAGCCACCTATCCGCTCTTTAGAATGCTCTTTGCCTGCATTCCTGTAAAATGCACAATCAAAACTAACTACTTTGCTGTTTGTGGACTAAAAGATAGACATAGCACATATTCACACTAACCAACATTTACAACCAGTAATGGCATAACAGCGTATATAAACGAAAAATGTTACAGTGCATGCACCTCCTCTCAAGCTTTGCACATGAGGAACAGTAACCACATTACTCTTATATGCTTGCAATTTCAGCATGTATGCCTTAAGTGATTGTGAGGTGGTTCAATCATCCAATACTTGGATCCCCAATACTACTGTGTAATGAGATCATTGACTTAGCACTGTAGCAATAATTCAGTCAGTGGTAAAATATAAATGGTTAAAAAAAAACACTGTGGCTATATGTAATAACAAAATTTACTATACAAGGTTAAAAATCCTGATGAATTGAAGGAATGGATCAAGACCAATTAATTGTGTTAGAAACGTGCAATGACCAACAGGCAAAACGATGTGACCTTCAGAAACCATACCCACAGTGTCAAGGCCATCATCTGAGATTCCACCATGAAATAAACAAGAGAACAGAACCATGCCAACAAGTACAGCCAAAGGTGCCTTCCAAATATTTTATGTTGCAACTGAGACAAAAATTGCTCCAAATCTTTCCTCTGTAGTTCTGGTTGTAGATACCCACCAACCTAGAAAAAGTGAACCTTTGTTATCAACTTAAAAAAAAAATGGTGATGAAAAAAGGAGATGAGATAAAAAGTGTGGGTTTTACAGGTGCTCTGCCCATTAAATAAACACACAGAAAGCCTGGTTACCGACAAAGGTTCTTCTCAAGAAAGTCGGGTTAGTGTGAACCATGCTTTAATGCAACTTCCAGACGACCTAAAGATGTACTATAGAAATGCAAAAAAGCATTTTCTGCAGTCTCCCTACCTAGCTTTCGAATCTCACAGCCCCAGCCTGTGTTCCTGTTTAGGGTACACAAGTCAAGGCCGTAACCTGTACCCCAAACTAGCCACTATATTTATGATGCAAAGGATAGGTAATATAGTGTACAACCCTCAGCCCTCTCCCTTTCATGGCCGGTCCCCGTTTCTTAGTTTGGCCCCCACCAGGAATTCCAGTATTATATTGATAGATTATTTTTCTTTCATTTGTTTTAGTTTTACCACATGCTATTACATATGGAACTGTCCAGGGAAAAGGAGCAGACAAATGGTGACCTAGTTATGTTGAAACAATGGGGTCTATCAACTTCACACCAGCATCACCAGCGTTATCAGCATATGGCCATCAAAGGCGATGGAAACCAACGTGCTTTGGCAAATGGACATCAAAGACCAGCTGATTCAAAGTGTGAATGTCACGCAATTGCACATTAATCACGTTTTTGTGAGGTATAAGAATTGTAACCAACACTGTACGGCAAGGTTTTTGTCCAACACGGTTCTAAAGCCTTCCGCCGGCATTGCGTTTACTGCAGGACTAAAGTGTGTTTTACTACATTCCTAAGGCTGACTGATCGAGTTGATTCTTTAGGTGCGGAGAAGCATATACGACTACCACAAAGTTTAACACTCACAGTGTTAATTTAACTCCATTAACTTCGTGTTGATTACTGGTAAATATGCTGTCTATTTTTACGCCATGTAGTAATGCCTTTCCTCCCCGATTTCAGAAATTATGATCCATATAAACTGATTCTGTGATGATATGCCTACAGCCTGCTATTTTGCATTGTCATACACCTATTATAACCTGTGACGTTTGACAGTACATCTACAATTGGGACAAATTCAGAACTGTTACTACTCTCCCCTGTTAAGGTCACTCCAAGACCATAATTCGCAATTCTCAAAGCTCAAAAGGTAACAGCAAAAGACCTATGGAAGGCTTTACAAACTGCAAAAAAAAACACACTATTAGAAAGCACTTAACAAGAACCATGCTTATTGATGACAAAAAAGCCGCTACAATCCAAAAGTATATTATAGTTCAATTACAGCACAGTTTAAAAGCTAAAAGTTTAAAGGCTAAAAAAAAAAAAAAAAAAAAGAGTTGGTTAAGGCAATGACAACGACCTTGACCCTCTGACTCAGAGTCTTGACATTTTCATTCATTTATAATTTAAGACAAATCTTTTTTTTTCACTGTGACCTTCAACCTATCAAGATTCTGTGGCATGACCTGAAGAGGGCTTTCACAAAGCATCCTAGAATGATTAATGAACAAACATATTTTTTTGGTGTAAGTCATTAATTGCAGGTTATTAAATTCAAGAGTTTACTGACGTTTTTTTACCCTGCACTGTAGGTGTTTACTCAGTGTGAGTTACATTCAAAAAGAACCAGGTCACCAGGTCAAATTCTATTCGAGTTCACATTGAAGAACAAAGCAAGGTACATGGGAGTGAAAGGAATAAATAAAAAATAAAAAAATAAAAAAATAACAAATATTTTAGATGTAAATCATATGTAAAAGATGTCCAAATAATGATGTTGTGTCTTGTGTCATATATTAACTGAGAGTACCTTAGACTTCAGACCAGAGCAATAATGTTTTTGGTTTTTTTCACTGAACGCATTTAAAGCATGGACAGTGTCAGAGTATAAATTCAACAGATGAATACTGTTCAACACTTCAAAATCTAAGTGAAATATATTTCGCATGACTGTGTAGACCCCCTTCCAATAGCTATGAATCTTCTTACAATTCCAAAACATACAGTGCCCTCAATAAGACACGTTTCAAAGACATCAAGATGTGTCAACATGTGTAATTTTTTGCTTCCAAGTTTTCAAACACCTTCGGAGTCTGTAAAATAAGATACAGTAAATAGGGAAAGCAAAATCTTTTTTGGGTCATTGAAAATATAATTTTTTCCTTCATGTAGATACCTAAACCTGACTGTGTAGGCAAACCCACAATGCATATTCCGTTAAGCAGTGTCTTCCTCATTTTCTCAAATGGTCACCATCTCTATGATACCTCTACCAACAGGCTGGTGTAGAACAGCAGAAGAGAGCCGTTGTAGAAAATGGCTGTCCTCACTTCATGTCTGTGTAGCACAGAAGGTTGGTAGCACTTCCTGCAAAAAAAACTTTGCAAGAGAAGTACTACCTTTTCTTTTGTTATATGAGAGCGGATAGTGGTGAAAATAAGAATTAGATTTCAGCATATAAAAAGTATGCATGTACTGTATGCTCATACAGGGCTTGCACTTGAGCATATCTTTTTTTTTTCTTTATCCATTATGTTTGTTTTTCTTCTTCTTTTTTTCTTTTAGCAATACTAATACTACTGTATTTATACTTTTTATTCCACATTTATTGTTACTTCATTCGTCAACCCTCTGGATCAGGCTTGTGAAAAGTTCATCAGCCTAACAGAAAATTTTGGCTACTTTACCAAATGGAGGAGAAAAAAAAAAATACCGAACCTCTTGATCTGTTCCTCTATCTGGCGTACAAGTAGTGATTCCCCCCCATCATGGGATTCAGGTTCTGAGGGAACTTCACTTGGTGGGGGTCCATTCACTTCTGGGCTACTGCGACCCAACAGAGACCTCACTCTCTTTGAACGCATGTCCAGAATAGTGTCAGAGTATCCCACCTCTTCAAGGTACCTGTAAAAAAAAATATACGCAAAATTAAAACAAAAGTTAAACAACCTATTCTCTGTTATAATTTTGTTAAGAATGTGGAGGGATAAAGATGACAAACTTGCGCAACAACTGCCGTCCCTCCTTCCAAGTCATTTGACTGGTTGGCTCACTATCCGATTCTGCTGGCCCATTAGGAACTGCAGGACAAGGACAGCGTAAATCACTTTGGTTATGACAATCCAGTGGATAAGTGCAGGATAATCACCAACATTGTGTATCAGATTACAATTTAGTAATTTCTGAAAGACATCAAGATCTGAATTTCTAAAATTTAAAAAATTTGGGTAAAACAGTAGCGTTACTTGTTTCATTCCCAGCATCAGGCTTCTTCTCCCCTGGGTTCTGATCAGTACCTGTTTTCAGCTTCTGGTACTTGCCCCTAAAGATACAAAACAAAGAATTAATTCTCTTAAAATATGTTGCCTAGAAGTCAGTAAAGCTGTTTTCTTAAACATTTTAGAAATGCATTTCTAGGGGGAAGATTTTAATTAAAAACAAAAAAAAACTACAGTAAAGGCAACTCTTCCTTTTGACCACGGCTCACATTAGTTATGACTCGTTTGGAGTCTTGCTTGAAGTAATTCAATCTTTAATGTAATCCCAGTCTTACTGGGAGTTCATACCAAGCTAGTAAAATTTACTTGAACTTGGGTATGGCCATTAGATGTCTCCAGAAAAGAAACGCCCATAACAGCCAACAGTCACTGAAACTAAGCTATGCACTGTTGTAGCTGATAAGCTGCAACTCGATAAAAGAATTTAGTTCCATATCTGAGAGGCCTGACACGTTGGAAAAAGATTTTAAAGCAATATGCGATAACTTTGAAAATGTTAATAATGTTATTAAGGAAGCAAAATGTGTGGTGGATACTCTCCAAACGAAGATGGAATCAATAAAAAAAAAAACAACAAGGGTGAAAAGGGATAGGACCTGGCAAGATTCACTTTGGAAGGTAAATCTTTTGAGGTTGAATGAGCACTTCATATCTACAGCTCAGACCAGTTCAAATTAGGTCCACATTCTTTTTAAACTGCTTCTACCTGTACTGGAACACCATTCTCAACAGGAGCTTGACTAATACAGCACAAAAGGTAGACAGCTCCAGCTTCAGACAAGTTGTTGTGAACAGAAGAGCGACAATGGCACGACAATGACAGTGTTTGTCAAGTCTTTAATTTTGTGTAGTTTCCCTACTTGAAAGGGATTGACCCATCACGGAGTATCCACTGGAATTCACTCAATGACCAAGCAGATTTCTTCTTTTCTCTTTTTAATCTTAATACATTTTTAAATTCAGTTCTCTTTGTCTTTAATTTGCAAATAACAGGATTTCAGTTTGCTTATATATCAGTCATTTAATCTGATATGCAGATTTGCAATAATTTCAGAATAAACTATTCCCGTTTTAGGTCAATTAGGATGACCAAAATCATTTCTTTTTGCTAAATGCCAGAATAATAAGGGAGAAAGTTTTGAAGGCAATTTCTATTACTTTCTTCAAAGTCAAAAGTTTAAATACATTTCATTAGTATTTGGTACCATTGCCATAAACTGTACACTGTGTGCAGAATTATTAGGCAAATGAGTATTTTGATCACATCATCCTTCCTATACATGTTGTCCTACTCCAAGCTCTATAGGCTTGAAAGCCAACTACCAATCAAGTAAATCAGGTGATGTGCATCTCTGTAATAAGAAAGAAAGGGTGTGGTCTAATGACATCAACATCCTATATAAGGCGTGCTTAATTATTAGGCAACTTCCTTTCCTTTGGCAAAATGGGTCAGAAGAGAGATTTGAAAAAAAAAAAAAAAACTTGTGAGATGTCTTGCAGAGGGATGCAGCAGTCTTGAAATTGGCAAAAAATTTGAAGCGTGATCACCAAACAATCAAGCGTTTCATGGAAAATAGCCAACAGGGTTGCAAGAAACGTGTTGAAGAAAAAAGGTGCATAATAACTGCCCATGAATTGAGAAAAACGACCACCTTTGAACAAGACAGATGTGTCTCTTACAGATGTTGCCAATATACCTATTAGAAGCTTCCAAAGACATGACATCATTAAAGGGGCTGTGCCAAATTGTTTAAAGGCATAGTAATCTTAGTGTATTTAAACTTCTGCCTTTTAAGAAATGAATAAAAATTCCCCCTCTCATTATTCTGGCATTTAGCAAATAAGAAATAATTTTGGTAATCCTAATTGATCTAAAACAGGAAAGTTTTTTTTTTATTTCATGTCAGACAGTGAGAAAATAAAAAATGCGTATGTGTTTCAACTGTATATAATGAACACTAACAGGCTAAACATTTAGCTAAGCAAACGCAGCTCAGCAACTCTTAGCACAGAGCTAGGACAGTCCACACTGGTTCAGGCAGCAGCTGCTATTTCCACTAGAAAAGCGATTCCTTGGTGGTGTTAATTATTTGGATACTCTTACCGGCTGAGTCTCTGGATTTAGTAGATGCATCAGTCCTGAACAGTGTCTTTGTGAACTCTAACTTTGCTGGGCTTTTAGTAGTAACTTCTCTTTATGGCGAGGACTAGTGCATCTCTCTCCCTCTCTCTCCCTCCCTCTCCCCCTTTTTTTTTTTTTTTACTTACACAAAATACACAAAATGTTATTGGGATATTGTCTGTGTTAATTTGGGCTCACCTTTCTTGTTTAAGAGCATACTCCAGCATTTTTATCCGCCTCACCAGATCTTGCTTCATGTTCTCCTGCCCTTTCCTTTCTCCCTGAAGGAATGCCACCTGTGCCTGAGGAAAAAAAAGTTGAGAGAGAGCAGAATGAGAACCTGAAATTGAGAGACATTGAGATCTTTCCCAATTAGGATTAACTACAGTTTTGTAAAAATAACAATTGAAAAACTGGGTCTCACACACACACACACACACACACACACTCACACACTCACACACACTCACACACTCACACACTCACACACTCACACACTCACACACTCACACACACACGTAAGCTTAGTCTCTGTAGCTAATCAAACCTGAAACAAACGTAATTCACAGTTTAATAACAAACAAAAATAATTAGTGTGACCTGCACAAATGTTTTGAGGACAGGAGAAATCTTTTGGCAGAAATTACAGACTGCAAACACTTTTGTAGGCAGCTAAAAGTTTAGTCCAGACCAACAGGATTTCTTCTGGTATGCAGTGTTCAGTACCTATCAAAAGTGGTCCAAGAAAGGACAACCAACGACAAGACAAGACTGTGGGCTCACTGATTCAATACATGGAGGCCCCACCTCACAATTTACAGGAGTTAAATAATACTAATGTTCTGGTGCCAGATACCACAGGGCGCCTTTAGAGGTCTTGTGGATTTTATGTCTTGAATGAACAGATCTGTTGAAAAGATTATTTAACCCCCATTGCAAAAAGGTTTTATAAGCAAACTTTCCAGCAGTTTGCAATAAACAAGCCAAAAACAATTAAACACAACTAATAATAACCTCATAAGCAAATCAGGTGGCAAATCAAGGGCTTTATTAGTTGCATAAGGTATGCTTGAGATAAAACACATCAAATATCTGGTATGGCTAGGGATTTGTTGACTGTGACCTTTGACCTAATTTTAGACTTTAAAACAAACTTACAATTCAAAGAAAGTAGAGGGGTGAAGAGGTTTTGGCAGAGTTGGAACGGGAAAGTGAAATCGAGGGTTTGCTGGATTCGGACAACAGTGAACAACTAAAGAAATAATAATAATTTTTTTTAAAAAACTATTACTACTACTACTACTACTACTACTACTACAACAACAACTACAAATAATATGAAAAAGAAATAATACATAAACTACCTTTAAAGCAGTTAAAGGTAAAACTGATCATGTCCAAAAGTTGCTGCCCAAGTGTACAGTTTTTGACCCTCGTTACCGTGGTGGTTATAAAATGGACGATGCTTCTTTGTCTGAGACAAAGAGTTGGTTAGAGGAAGAGATGTTGGAAATGTGACCTGAACCAGCAGCGCATGCACTAAACGAGCGAGAAGAGGAAGGACAGAAGGGGGCGATGCACAGTCCACACTGCCTAAAAAGAAAATAACTTTGGGCAGCCTTCTGCAGAAAACAGCAGCAGCCATCAGAACCAAATGGGTTTGCAGAGGATCAAGCAGCAGCTGAGCGTTCTGCTTATTGTAGTGCGCCAGAGGCAAAGAGTTCATTTTAATTATTTTTCAGCCAAAAAGCTGAAAATTTGTAAATGTAGCTTTAAACCCATTTTGCAAAGAGGATTGCTGGCACTGACACACACAGCTTATCTAGCTCCGCAGAGAACTACTGTCAATAGAATAAGACTCTCTAGCACAGATAAAAATTAACAGATAATAATTAGGCACCATGCCTAATACCAGGTGTGGGCTAGAGGGGTCAAGTCAAGTGGGTTTTATTGTCATTTCAACTATATACAGAGTACACAGTGAAACGAAACAACGTTCCTCCAGGACCATGGTGCAACATAGACACAGTGCGTACAGAACACAAGTGCAACACAAGTGCAGACAGACAACACAACACAGTACAGACAGAGAATAATAATAAATTTTTTTGCTGAGGTTATTAATCCCCTCAGCATTAAGCTGTGGAGCAGAGGAAATGTGTTCCATTAACACTTTGTATTGTATGTTGGGGGTGAGGTGGGGTGGTGATTATCCAACATCCTGATATCAATAACGCTGTTGTTGCTGAATGAAATCCAATCCTTATATCAATGCTAGTAGAGACAATTCCAACAAAAGCAGGATAAACTCTTTAATACCTTAAGCAATTTTATGGAAAATATTAGTATATAAATGGTAATGTAATATTATGTTAATATAATGTTATTATATACCATATCTCCAGCATTTTATAGTAACTTGGCTGTTGTCTGGAAGATTATCAACACCCTCCACATGGGTAAGCCATAGAAATCCATTGCCGAAAAGGCTAGCTGTTCACAGAATACTGCATCAAAGCATATTAATGGAAGAAGAAAAATATTTTGTCAATATTGTTTGTTCATATTAGGTAATGTACGTACAATTTGATGTATAACCTAGAAAATAATAAGAGCCCTAAATGAGCCCTAGTACCATCTCCAAATTGAAGGCCAAGTTCCATATATAGGGGGACGTGAGAGACAGGCCGCAAAGTGGGCCTCCCAAGAAGAGGACACCCCAAGATCGTTTCCTCACCCTGTAAGCACTTAGGTCTTCTAAGACCTAGAGGCTTGCAGGACGATATGGCCAACAGCTCTCTGCCCAGACAATCCAGAACAGACTGCACACACGCCAGTTTCGTTTGCGCCGTTGTTGGCAACACATGAATCTGGACTCGCTGAACATAACATTTTTCCACACGTTCAGGGAAAGACAAGGCTTGTCATCATTAGAGCCAATCTCAATGCGGAGAGATATTTAGATGAAATTCTGCAACCAGTGGCAATCTCCATAGTCTGGGACCAAACTCAATCCTCCAAGATGACAACGCTCGCCCCCAGAGAGGGTTCATCAGAGACTACCTCCAGAATTTGTGAGTGGAGAGGATGGAATGGCCTACCAGCAGTCCTGACCTCAACCCCATTAAAACTTGTGGGATCAGCTTGGGAATGCTGTTCACTCCAGAGTGCCTAACACAAGCACGTTGGCTGACTTGCGACAAATGCTGGTTAAAGAATGGGATGCCATATCACAGCAGTGTGTCCAGTGACCAGGCTGGTTACCAGCATGAGGAGGAGGTGCCAGGCTGTTGTGGCTGTGTATTGGTTCTCCCACATGCTTCTGAGGCTCCTGTTTGTTAAATGAAAAAAGATTAAATTGCCAATATGTCTTGTTTCCTCAAACTTTAATCATCCAGTCCACCAAACGAGTCAACAGAAAAATAAGAGGGTTGGAATTGGCAAAGACGATTTTAAAATTTTCTAAATTTTCATGGACGCAGTATACATACTTAGTCCTGCTGCTCATCCCACAAAGGAATATTAGTGTAAAACAGCCAATATGATCATGGAGCCAATGTTGTACAACCCAACCCATTGCAGCTTGGGGGATACATTGGACCGCATTAACTTTGGTTCGTCAAAGTGGCAGAGCTGAGCTCCAGTACTGTAATTTGATGGAAAAAGTAAATCTGTTCTCACAGTAAAAAATAACCTAATACAGCATGGTCAGGGACTAACAGCTGGATGTTCTGTGGAGTATTTTACTACAAAGTGCCATATACAGAACCCCTTAGGCCAGACTGCAAGCTCAATGGTGGGCTTGGAAGCTTGGTCTGTGAGAAGGTGGCACAGGTAACCAAATGAGGTAGGTGTGAATGGCCTCACCTCTAGTCTCGACAGCATAGACTCTGGTTGCAAACTGCACAAAATGCAGAGCGATTCTAGCTTCATTTTCATAAAACAGAAGACTATGTGATGATATTTTATTGCCCAGCTCTGTACAATATACTGTTAGTGCTTAATAAACACTGATCAACAGCAGGTTTCATTACAAACACTGTAGTTAGACTAGTTTCATTAAATAAAGAGCAACAGATGTTAAATAATAATCACTCTATTCAGTACAGGAGAGTATCTGACTAGTAGTTTAGTAGTAGTAGTTTATAAGAATCTATCGTGATATAGTATTTTTACCATACCCAGCCCTACGTCATTGTTTTTTTGTTTTTTGTTTTACAGTGAATGGTCAGCACTAAACATTCCCTGGCAAATAGCTTTGTTTGTTGCAGTAAAAAGTGAGGAATCAGAATATTTATAAAGCCTTGAAAGTTGCATCAAGTGGCCTCTCTAAATATGACTGTAAAGTCATATCTCAAACATGTCATCAGGGTCAGAGACCTTTGAAAAAATCATCCAAGAGCTCAGATTTTTTTAGGTGGCCAAACTTGTAATATAGCTAACTGAATTAAACTGAGGAAAAGAAAGAAAACAACATTTGAATAATATAACTTAAAAATGTAATGAACAGAAATGCAGTTTTCTCATTAGGAAAAAAAGAGAACACCCCCACATTTATTACTACTTAAAATGCCTAGAGTCAGGTGCACCACATTGAAGTGAATGGTATCACCATGGCAAGATCCAAAGCACTCGCTGAAGCCGTCAGAAAGAAGACGGTACATGCTTCAAAGTCTGTAAAGGGGTTTAACAAGATCTCAACTAGACATCAGCCATTCCACTGTCCTAACATTAAAGGTCAGGCCAACCTAGCAAGTTCAGCCCAAGAGCGGGCCGCAAGAAGTCTCCAAAAAAATACAATGCAAGCCGGAGTATGCACAAGGCTAACAGCTAACACCAGTGGCCAAGCAGTTCTCTAAATCCTGCTTTCAAACGTTTGCTCTCTGGAGAACAAACTGGACTATCTCTGAATCCAGCGAGCTACCCAGCATGAATTTAGAGAGTGCCATGTTTTTGTATTTAGGGAAACACCAATGACGACCTCCACTTCACTCCACTCCCAGTCATTCAGCTTGAATGGCTGCTTTGCTTCTGTGTGGATAGAGAAGCAAGACTTAAGGTGAGGGCCTGGGTGTTTACATCAACACTAAATGGTGTAAAAACACAGCACTAGTATCCAGACAGTGCTCACTGCTGCTGGAATTTGCCACTGTCGGAGCTAGACACTTTCATTTACCAAGGGTGCTGACTACAGCATACATAGTAGCTGTGTATATAGCTCCTAGTGCTAATGCCTCAATCGTTCTACAAACAAAGCCATCTCCACCACAGTCCACCTGACTCTCAACTCCTGGACAATAAAAACAACCCATGTCAGAATGCTCATCCCTCAGCATCAGGTTGAAACTGAGCCTACTAGACCTGAACACCTCCCTCTGCAACTGGTTCTGGATTTCCTGATTTCAATTAGTCCATCAAGGACTGGGGGCACTGGTGCCCCCAACCCCTGAATAGTGAGGACAGCTAAAAAGATCATTGGGTTCACTCTCCACTCCATCATAGACATTTACATCACGCACAGTGTCCACAAAGCATTGTGGACAATCCCACCCATTTCTCCCACAGACTCTTCTCACTTCTACAGTCTGGCAGAAGGTACTGGAGAATCATAGCCACCTCTGCCAGACTCTCAAACAGCTACTACCAACAGACTTATCAACACACAAGGACTGAACGGAAACCCTTAGTTACCTCATGCACGTCTCTATTGATGCTCTAGCCGTTTGATGCTTAATACTGTACACATAAAAAAATTCTCTTCTAACTCAGCTCCTCTTGAGTTTCAGCTCATGTTTGCATATTTGTTTGCACTTTGTGTATCTGTAATGTATTGTACCGTGGTCCAACGCATAATTTCTGTCCACTGTGTGCTTGTACTCAGATCGAATGACAATAAAAGCCTTCTGACTTGACATGTTAGCACTTGTTTCATGTCGCTTTCTGTACAGTGGAATGACTGATTTTGAACTTTTCCAAGATCTTTTTAAATCTGGTTTTAACCAACGCTAAAATTCACAAGATCAGATAAGCCATAAGCCATCCAAGTTTTTATAAACAGTTCAATTGTATAAACACCAAAATAGTTCCACATGTGAAATTGTGTGCAACCAAACAAATAGATATATTCACCAACTATGATGACCATGGTTTTCTCATAGGTTTATAATAGAGTCAACAACTGCCCTTTATGCTGTCACTGTAGTCAACAGACTCATGTTTTAAATCCTTATGCGACTATCCCTCTTGTAGTTGAGTTTCCCCACTTCTAAATCCGTCAATTACATGCTACCTAAACTTTCTGTTTCTGTTTTTTTTTTCTACACACTGCCAAAATCACCCAGTTGGTTGCAGTTGTGCAATGACAAAGATACTTTATTCCATTATATCCATTTGAAAAATGTATCGAGTGGCAGCCTTCAATTAATTAAGTCTTTAGTGGCAGCCCTAAAAAAACCCACACACTAAACCTGGCCTCTCAGCTCCAGTGCTCCAGTTGCCCACTGTGAAAGCTACTAGGACGGGTAAGTTGTATTGCTAAGTTTTTCCAAAGCAGTCACACTGCAAAACCTTCCAGTTGATTTGCCACAGCAAATTCCATTTTCTTTGTTAAGAAAAATTGCATTACACACATACTTCCGATCCACTAAATATGCTTGGCATGACCCTAGTCCCAAAAAAACCTTCCACCCCTTTGCAACCCCATTTATAGCAAATGCAATTATTCTTTAATGCATTTTTCTTTTTTTGACAAAAACATCTTCTAGAGGTCCGATTTCAGGGCATCCCAACTAGAAATACAAAAAGGCCACACATATAGTGAGTTTGTATGTAAATTAATATGAATGCAAATATTCATTCAAATATACAAAATATTGATTGCACATAGTTCAAATGCTTTAGTCGTTTAGCTATGAACCAACTAGATTTAGTTTTATACTTTATAAATACAAAATTAATTATAGCGGTAAAAGAAAGTAGAAGGTATTTTATAAGGAAGGATGGAAGCCCGCTACTTATACTTTTGCCAAAACTGTTCTGTTCAAATCTTGGGTTAACACATTTTGGATGTGTCTTCAAATACACAGCATTACACTGCATTTATTACTACTGTAATAGAAAATCTGCTATAAAAATAGAACTGTTACAAAAGTGAAAAGTTTTTAGATTTATAAAATATCTTATACTAGAAATCGAGCCCTGTGACTAATCCCACAACATGTTCTTGTCCTGCAACACGTGTAAAGCGTTTGGTCCTTCTGGGCACATTTGTACTGATATGTAGAGACTGGTCTAAAAACAGGAACAGACATACACAAAAGCCCAGTGGGTGGTCCTGTTGTAACACGCTTGCGTCATAAATCTTAGGTAATTCCCGGCAATGGAATGTGGGCCAAAAAGAGAGCTTAAAACTAGCAACTTCCCACAAGAACGAAAAGTTTGTTCTGGTTTACCTCGGCTACACCGCCTACACCAGTGCATTACGTCATTGGTATTGTGCGTCTTTCTACTAACCATGACATTACAAATAAAACTGAATCTGAAAAGTGGTGTGAGCTGCGAAATATATATATGTTTTCATGTTAAATATTTTCTACTCTAAGCTTTACTCCACTAGCTAGCTAGCTAACTGAAAACGGTGCAATGCATATGTTACCAAAGTAAGGCGTGGGGGAACAGCGCATTTTACAAATAAAACTAGCTAGCTAAATACAAAATAACCAACCAAACCTTTATGCATCATGCTAAGCTTACATTTTCTTTCTTTCTTTCTCTCTATCTCTCGCTCTCGCTCTCTCTCTCTCTCTCTCTCTCTCTCACTCACATACTCACACACACGTATACATATACATACACACACACACACACACACACACACACACACACACACACACATATATATATATATATATATATATATATATAAGATTTGTCAAGGAAAACGCATCTAGATAAGAAGCCAAGAAGATTCTTATTTGCTGTCTTAGGTCTGACTACTGCTCCTTGAAAAATTCCTTTAGTCTAGCTGACTAAATGGAATATGAAATGAAATGAATATGAAAGTTACCCTAAGTTCATCTCGCTCCGCTTCCCATCGATATTTTTCCGCCTGAAAGCGTCCCCATTCATACTGGATGAAGTGTAAAATCCCAGGTAACGACAGGCCTGTTTCTCCGTCTTGATGTCCCCGTGGCTGGGAGGATCCAGGCATCGCCCCGGCTGCTGATGCCGCCGCAGTTGTTGCCATTGTAGATGGTGGCCCAAGCACAGGCTTCGGGCCATTGGGATTTCGCCCCGATCCAGTAACTGTAATGTTCTGATTTGTCCCTCCACCAAATCTTTCCGCCTCCATTATAGTGTGTCGCTAAAGCAAGGAAAAAAATGAAGTAAAAGAATAGGCAAGCGGCTATCCGTTTTAGCGCGCTACTAGTTCTGTTTCCTAATTTTACTCCATACAGGCGCAACCAAACACAGTGGGGATGCCAAATAGTGATCCCTTACAAACCACGGAATGTTCCCCCTTTGAATCCATCACGATTACGGTTGTAAAGCTCGCGAGCGCACCCTCGGGATGCTTCCTGCTACATTGTGATATCCGCTGAACTTCCTGTGCTCATTTCCTACACAAAACATACAACAGAAGACAATGTAACGAGGCACGGAAAACCACCGAAGGCACAAAGCTAAGATTAAAAATTGTTTGTTGTGCATTTTTTTTGTAATTAAGTCGCCTATTGATCTGCCTACGAGCCTGTGCATGCGTTGAAGTATTGTGCGTCTAATACCAAATATAAACCTTTGGCAGCATGGTGGAAAAGCATCAGAAATGTAAAGCGGAGATGTTTGCCCGAATGTTGTGGATTTACATTTGCACTCTGTGAATATATGACTCGCGAAACACATAGGCTAGAGATCAAACCTGCATTTTTGTCATGATAGACCTAAGACGGGGCTAACTATTTGGCCTAAAGGAACCTTGACAGTGGCCAATCGTGTGCGTCAGAGAACACTCACTTAAAAAATAAACCAAAAAGGTTAGTAAGTCTTCGGTTTACTGCAGGCATTGTTTTTGTTGTTATAGCTTGTATTTTTACTTTGGTTTGTTTAAAGGGCAGTCTAATGCTTGTATTCTTTGTGTGTCTTCCAGTGTCTCCAATGAAGATGAGTTAAGGCAGAGATGGGATTCCGTAGTCCAGCAACTTCCTATTCTAAAAACTTTAGTAGAACCTTCCAGATATTAATAAGCAAAATCTGATTTTTCACATTCTTTACATGACCTATATTAATATTACTTAAACATTTATCACCAATTTTGTTTGTTCATGGCATTTGCACATTTAGAAGAACACTAGCAAATGACCACTCCAGGGTTATGTATACGTCAAATGGTGTAACTGTCACTTCCATTGTATGTTACATATATATAATGTTATATGTTAAACCTGTACAGCCAAAATGCGAATCACTTTCTGCCAGGGTCTGCTGACAGGAGCTATTTTACTGAACTTGCTAATCCTGTACTTTGTATCTCGAGCACAGCAGCAGATGATGGAGAAGCGCATGCAGGGAAAAAGCTTAAAGAAAACCTCTCTGTCTGTGTCTGGCCTGGGGGCTGCTGGGGGGCTGGTAGGGGGAAGCATGGCAGAGGCCAGCAAAGTAGGTAGTGGAGTTGGTAGTGTGCGAAGTCCTCGTATGACCATCCTACTACGCGAGTTTGAAGACTTTGAGAATTATGTTGGTGATGTGGCTCGCTCCTTCTTGCATCAGAGGCCAGAGGTGCCATTCTTGGTTGTGGCCGATACCCTGCCTTACCCTCCTCTGGCTTTGCCTGAGAATGCCCGTTTGTTGGTGCTTTCTCCCAGACCAGACCAGTCTCCTCAAGCACGTCGTCCAGAATTTTATGTACAGTCAGAGTTTGTGCTGCTGGTGCCTGATGGCGTGGAGCTGGAGCATGGACGGCAGCTTGAGAGGCTCATTCGGGAGCTGGAGGGTGAGGGAGGTGGGCCTGTACGTCTGATTGCAGCCCCGGTTCTGACCCGTTCTGCTGTCCAGTGTTTGCACCTGCAGGTGACTCTGAAGGAGTGGACAGCAACATACTCGCTTGGGGCACTGGGGAGTAGTGGAAGTGTGTGCACTGCTTTACACGGTGATGCTGTAGTCCTCATTCGCACTGAGGACCTTTTCAACCTATCTGTTCCATTAGCACGTCCCCTGCTGTCTGCGCTGTTTATACAGACAGCCCTGCGAGGCTGGAAGATCAAGCTGCTGGAAGGACCATTATTCACTGCAAGCCACCGGCCTCTCTTCACCTCAGCACACAACCAGTGGAAGGCGGACAGCCGGCTTAAGGAGACTACCAACCAACTTATGCGGAGCTTTGGCCTCAAGCGCTTAGTGTGGCCTGATGGAAGGGAACAATGGTTTGGTTGCTCAAAAGAGACAGCACGATGCTTCGGCACTGTGCGCGACGACACACCTGAGTATCTTTATCTGGAGCGCTGGACTCCACCTTGTTGCATGCGTGCTCTCAGAGAAACAACAAAGTATGTCATTAACATTTTAGAAAGTTCTGGTGTGCGCTATTGGCTGGAAGGGGGCAGTCTGTTAGGGGCAGCCAGACATCAAGATATCATCCCTTGGGACTATGATGTTGACTTGGGTATCTATCTGGAGGATGTGTCTAATTGTGAATACCTCAAGAACCTGGACTCAGGGTCACTGGTGGATAGTAATGGGTATGTGTGGGAACGAGCAGTAGAGGGAGACTTCTACCGCATCCAGTATAGTGAGGCTAACCACTTGCATGTGGATCTTTGGCCCTTCTATCCACGGAATGGAGTCATGACCAAAGACACTTGGACTGAGCACAAGCAGGATGTAGAGTTCCCTGAGCACTTCCTGCAGCCACTGGTGCCCATGCCATTTGCTGGCATCACTGTCTACGGGCCCAATAACCATCGTGCCTTCTTGGAGCTCAAGTTTGGGGAGGGGGTCATTGAGAACCCACAGTATCCCAACCCTGTTAAAAAAAGACTGGATAGGAGTTGAATGTGTGTTTGCAGTAATTTTAATTTATTTGTTTGTTGATGAACCTTGACCTTGAGGATATTTTAAAACCTCTAGGTTTATCACAAAGATGTGCCATAAGGTGCCATTACCTTGCTCAAGGATTTGAAATGCACTTAAGTGTCCACTACAAAATGACAAATAATCAAATTTTCTTTCCAAGAGGTTTCCTTTGTTAAGTTAGAAAATTGGTATGTGCAAGGTGACAACAGTAGGTTGCTGGCACACTGAATGTTTTATAACTGCACACATGGGATTATTTTTTTTAACGGTTCAGTAATTGATAGATTGTCATTTGTGAACCCATTGTTTTCTTGTTATAGGAATTATTACCCAAGACAGTGAGATATTAGACTTTCAGATGAGCTAATAAATATGAACAAAAATGTGGTGCAGAGTCTGAGAATTGTCATTTAAATGTGGGAGATTTTAACTTTACAATACATCGGTCTGACCACAAGGTGGTGGCAGAGGTTGGAGTTTGAAGTCAGTCGTTTTGCCAATTAGTCAGAGGTATACTTACTCTACATGTACCTCTAATTTTGTGTGTGTGTATATATATATATATATATATATATATATATATATATATATATATATATATACACACACACACACACACAAAATTATATTTATATATATATTTATTTATTTATATATATATATTTATTTATATATATATATTTATTTATATATTTATTTTTATATATAAAAAAAATAAAAAAGTAGTACTGCTAAAAGATCCAATTCATATAACTTTCAGGAAAATAATACAAAGGTAATATTTTTCTTTAGTTAATCAGCTTAAAATTACATCTACAATTCAAACATATTGGATAACATTGGGTAAAAACAGTCTATTAGACACATCAGACACATACAGTGTGTTACTGATGTGAAATAACACAAGTAATCAGCTTGAAAAAGAAGTTCTAAGAGTAAAACACTGCTCTGTAGTGCAATCATTAACTGAGGTGTCCCTGCTTGCCTTGCAAGCCAGGCTCAAATAACACTAAAGTGATACACATGCCACAGTAATTTAGCTTTTAAAAAGAAAAGGGTCAAAAGTAGGGTCAAAAAAGAACCAGGACTATTTTAGCAACTAGTTCAAAATTATTTTTTTGATTCAAGATAATTTTGAGGATTATTTCAACAAATTTAATGAGCATACTATATATATTTGCAAGTATATATATATATATATATATATATATATATATATATTTTTTTTTTTTTTTTTTTTTTTTGTATATTATATACTTTTTATTTATATATATATTTTACTTTGAACCAGCATTGTAATTAATCCATCTAGATGTGTATTTTGTCCCTATTCAAGATGCAGAGCATAGTTCTACAGCCAAAATGTTTGTTTTTTTATAAGAAAGCTATTTACCAGCTGCAGGAATTGCTGGTAAATAGCTGGTTGCCTCCTGTGGTCAAGCCTCCACAATTATAAATGGCAGCAAACTATATGTACATTTATTTACATTCTGTATTTGCCAATACCAGTATAAATAGTTGAAACACTCCATTTAGACATTGGACAGTACTGGGAATTCAACACTACAGTAAGGTGTATCTTATTATAAACAAGGTAATCACAAAAATACTGTTCATTTCTTCTAGCCGTTTCCCTGTTGACACTGTAAAGAAACAGTTAATCACAAAATTAAATACAAAACATTTTATTCTAAAGCCAATAAGGAGGACATTCTACATATTTTGCAAGATGCATCTCTTTCACACAGCTGCAACAAAACCATCACTTCCAGCACTTGCATATAATGTTGGCATAATATACAGACTACAAAATACTGGAATGATAAGCCATCATTGTATCAGACAATTACAGCTAAGAGACTGGTAAAACTCTTAGGACATGTGAGTTTTCCCATTATGAGCCAACTAGGCACAGACAAAAGAAAGTGATATTGTAGCACTTTGTGAAGGCAAATTAAATTAGACAAACACTAAAAAATATATCTCCCAGAACAGTACCCACTATAGACTAAAGTTGGATGTACATTTGCTGATATCATTGCAGAAAACATAGAAAAACAGCATGCTGTAAAGAATGAAAAACATTTAAAAGAAAATAACAGACTATTAACACTATTGAAGAGTAAAGTGTAGAAATGCCTCATTTAAAAGGAAGGATACAGTTTCATAAATATAACAACTAAAAATAAAATATATTCTACAGGAGTTATTAAAGCACATATCAATATCATGTAGCCTTCACAATCAAGTTTGGCTTATTTTGGTGTAGTTCTCGTGTGCATTGCTTGTGTGCCAACCCAATTTAGACAAAATAGTACTGTATATCTAACACAGTTGCACAAATCAATTCTCAAAGCATCAGACTGAGACTACAAAATAGGTATACCAAAAGCTTCTAGTTCTAGATTGTAGTTTCTTGACAGAGATGAACAGGAAATAAGAGGGGCATAAGGAACAATGCCATATTTTAAACCCAAGAAATAAGATTTTTTTTCTCTATATAAAGGAAAATGAGAAAAGGATGGTTCACAAAAGGTCCACAAAGACTCATTTATAGTGTCTCATTATTACTTTACGGTTAGTCTACATGATCGATTCTTTTTCACTGGCCCGTGGTCCAGCAACTTCAAGTTCAACAGGTCTCTCCATGAGAGGAGAGTGCTCAGGCTTCAAAAGAACATTTTCCTCACCTAATTGCACCTCAGTCAGCTCTACTCCCTCTTTTTTACTGGTGCGGTCTGCAAAATACTGCAGCAGTCCCGCCCCAAAAGCATCACCTTCCACATTGATAACTGTGCAAGTCCGATCCCTAAAAGCAAAGAAAAAAGAGGTTTTAAAATAACTATACATATATATCACAAATAACATTATATTTACTATTTACAATACATTCACAAAAAAATTATCCTTATTTCAGATACCTTATAATACTTCTGATCTTATGCTCTTCCATAAATTCTTTCAAAACCCACCCAGTATTACCCTTCCCACATTTCACTCACACAAGCCAGTCCACAGCCAAAATAAGTGAAAGGTCATGAGTGGGCAATCCAACTGCCTCTAGGATGATCGCCAACGTCAATACACCTCCAGCAGGGATCCCTGCAGCTCCCACACTTGATGCTGTGGCAGTCACTCTAAAAGATGAAAGGGGAAATTTGTTTAATTTACCTTCATGTTGACTCATAGCTCATGTTAACCAGTAAATAAGAACTGGTAGACAAAAGACTGCACTCACAGTATGGTGATGACCTGGACAAAGTTGAGAGGAATGTAATTCAGCTGGGCAATAAAGACAGCAGCCACACACTGGAAACAGGCAGCCCCATCCATGTTAACAGTGGCACCAATGGGTAGGATAAAGCGACTGATGTGCTTAGACACTCCATTGTTCTCCTCCACACACTTCATCATTAGAGGCAGTGTTGCAGAACTGAATACATGAAAACATCAAGTGAGAAGTGAGACACCCCCCCAAATACTGCATCTGATCAGATCCGCTACAGATTTGAGTTAAGAGCCTGGTGGCCTTAGTCATGTGGGTCAAAGATTGTAAATACTTTGATACATACCTGGAAGAGGTTCCAAAAGCTGTGGCCAGAGCAGTAATCAGTCCCAAAAGGAAGGTGTAGGGGTTCTTCCGAGTAATCACAAAATAAATGAGTGGCAGTATAAGTAATCCATGCACTGCATGGCCAATGACACAGCAGGCAATATACTTCCCCAAGCTAGCAAACAGCACCCCTACATCTTCCATCTCAACAATCTTAGCAGCCACTAAGAACATGATACCCAGGGGAGCATACCTAGAAAACAAGACAACTTCAGAATACAATAGATATACCTAAAATCAGTTAAATACACACACACACACACACACACACACTATACTGCCAAAAGTATTCGCTTGCCTGCCTTCACACACAAATGAACTTGACATCTTATTGTTAATCTTTGCAGCTATAACAGCTTCAACTCATCTGGGAAGGCTTTCCACAAGGTTTAGGAGTGTGTTTATGACTATTCTTCCAGAAGCGCATTTGTGAAGTCAGACACTGATGTTCTGACAGTCTATGTTTACCATGTTATCAAATCAGGGTTTTGCTGTAGTTTTACTATAGGAGGGTTTAGTTTTCTTTTGCGAAAAACTAGCTGGTTACAAAATGACCCTAGATTAAGAAGGCCATAAGATCATTAGGATAGCATTTATAACAAAACAAAACAAAAAAAACCTCTTACCACATGATCCAGGACACAAGCACCATTGTGGCTTCATTGAAGGAATTAAAAAACTTTATGAGAATTTCTCCTTCTTCTCCCAGTTTTCTCAACGCCACACCAAACACCATGGCAAACACTATTAGGCCCAAAATGTTCATACCATCCACATCTGTGCCTACTGGAACCTACACACATATACTTGTTACCCTTCTGCACAGAATTAAATACAAGCAGCATGTTGCCATGATATCATGATAAGTAATTTCGAGAAATTCTTTACCTTTTCCAAAGTAACATTGGTAGTATTTACATCGTTTTTCACAATTTTATAACCAGTGGCATACTGTAAGGAAGTAGAGAGGAATAATTAAAACAAACAATTTACATTTGTTTCACACTGTTTACTGTATAACTTAAACACAACACTATTCTGCTGAGTGACACTGTGGGAACACCTATTAAACCTCTTACCACTGTAGACAAGAACTATTTACATGTGGTACTGTATACGTTCAAGGAAGATGGTACTACTTACAGACTGAAAAGCAGCAGCCACCAAATTGGAGGGAAAGATGTTTCTGAAACAGAAAAGGAAAACAACATTACAAAAATTCCTATGCTTTCTTTTATTTTTTTTGTCCATCCCCAATAGAAATGAAAAATGAAAACAACATTAGCCTGGCCTCCATGACCTGTGGGATGAACTTTTTTAGCAGAGTTTGGGTCCATTGAATCCTGTCCTTTTTAAAGTATAGTATCTTTTCTATATAGTATCTTTTGACCATGGGAAGACTATCAATCTGAGCTGCATAATTACCTGATTCTAAAAGAGGACACCTTTGTGTCATACAGACATATTTCAAGGGGTTATGCCATTAGCCAGGTGATTTATCCCTAAACATTCTGCATCTTCCAATTCTTGTAAAGTAATAGGGACACCTAATTGACTGCCTAATTGACTGCCAAGAACTGGGGTGGGTTCGGATGTTGGCATGCAACGACTGCTTAAAGTCTGAAATTCATAAACATCACCAGGTAAACATTGCCACCAGGTAAACATTGCCAACAACCTTTCCCTTAACATCAGGAAAACCAAGGAACTGATTGTTGACTTGAGGAGGGGGAGTAGAGTGCATGCATCCTAGAGCATCAGGAAGACGATGCTGGAAAACGGTGAGCGGTTTCCTGTTTGTTGCTGCTGAGGATACCACTCGACCCACAACAGCTCCTCTGCAACTTTTACAGGTCCACTGTGGAGAGCTTCCTGACCAGCTGCATCGCGGTCTGCAGGGCCCTGCAGAGAGTGGTGAAAACTTCCCCGTACATCACCACGGCTGCCCTCCCACCCACATAGGACCTCTACAACAAGAAATGTCAGAGGAAAGCCATCAAAATCTCCTCTGAACCACACACTTAAGCCACTCTCTGTACAAAGCTCTGAAAATTAGAGCCATTCAAAAATAGTTTATCCACACACTTTTAAACTGGACACCAGCAAACACCAACCACTGCCTAAATACAGAAATATCGCATTTCTATTACAGCAGTGGTAATTTTACCTTCAGTACCATATAAAACAAACAGTTACGTTGGCACTTGGTGTAGTTATGAAAGACTAATTATTTTTAGTCGCAACCCTGACGCCGACATGTTAGTTTATCCTCTACAATATCAGGATAAAAATCTATTTCTCTCTAGAATGGCCACCCAGGTACCTGTTAAGAGAACTGTTATCTCAAGGAAAACAAATTCTCCAGGCGGTTCTAGTCACGTGTGCCATCAGGCACATGTAACTGATCCCAAACGCAGTAGCAGCATGACTAGTCTTAAATCTCTTACTCATGTCACCCATGCTGCCGTGTACTGGCTTCAGTAGCTGCCCAGTTCAGATTTATAAAAAAATAAAAATAAAAAAAAACCTGATGCTTGCCTACAAGACCAAAAAGCACGCTCCTCACTGCACTATATAACTTTAAATAAGCAGAATGTCCAAACTGCCTCTAGACATTTATAGACATTTATTACTAGCCTATTAATACTAGCTAGGGGTGCGTTTTGTGAACAACAAAGGCCATTCTTTGTTGCTATTGCTGAGCTGAAACACCTGCAACAAGAAAAGCAAACGACTGGAGGATAGTTTTAACAGATTTCATAAATTGCACATCTCATTTTATAGTTTTACTGCATTCACTTTTAAATGTAATACTTCATTGTCTCCCACAGTTCAGCATAAATTCTGAAAAATATAATTCTTCATTTTGGGATCTCTGTGGCTTTTGCCCCTTAGTAATATATTTCATATGTACATTGCCTTGCAATTTGATATTATATTTAATATTTTGGACTTTTTACTCTGCCCTATGGCTACACTGCCAAAAAAGATCAGACAGAACTCTATGTTCAAAGATAGCTTGGTTGCACTTATTATTGGTAACACACACACACGCATCAGTTTACAGGCAGGGCTAATATTTTACATTGGGGAAAGTATGTGTGTTTGACATCTGCTACAGGACATACGGTACATGGTTTTCAGAACCAGATTAGGCAAGCAGATACATACATAAAATTGTCCTCTTATGGTTGGTGTACAAAGGGGAAACACTTTCTAACAAAAAAAAAAAACATCAGCAGGGCAAGCCTCAAGATTCATTTGTCATAAGAACATTCCTAGTGTTTGTCTAGGTGTTCTCTGGCAAACTTTAGTCTTGCCCTGGTGTTTGTTTGGGGTTTTGATAGTTTCCTACTTGCACATCTACCATGAAAATCCTGTGCAGTCAGATTGTAGATGCATATATTTTGGCATTAACTGTAGTAAGCGCTACCTGTAGGTTCTGTGATAACATTTTAGGATTGTTTAAGGTTAATTTATGCATCTTGCAGTCTGTTCTTGGGCTGACTTGGCCATGCTGGCAATTATTTCACTTGTAAGATATTTTGCAGACAGTGGAATGGCTGATTTTAATACATTGAGATCTATTTAATTATTTCCCAAACTTACTTTACTTTATTCCATTGAGTAGTAATAAATGTAGGGTGTGATAAATGTACAATGTATTTTTTGTCTTTGGTTTTGTCATCTTAAGACTACAAACAGACTTTTTTAGGTTTAATCAATATTTAAAGATTATTGAATGTTTAAAGCTGTCTAGGGATTTAGCCTAAAAGAGATACTTGCTCATTTTCCTGGCTTTAGCTTCCTCAATTGCAGAGTTTTGGTTACCCTTCCAAAAACACTGGCACAGGAGAAGCTGTAGTAATGAGACCTGGTTTAAATCTAGTGGGCTGGGTGTATGTTCATTTGGAGGGGTGTGGGGTTTTGGAGGGGTTTGGGGTTTTGGAGGGGTCTCATTTTACAACCCTGTAATGTTAGATTTTCTTTTCAGTTAAGACAACAGTGTTTGAGGTCCACTATGCCAAGGTAAACACAGTTCTAGGGCACCTTGTTGTATATGTGAATTTTACACAGCTGGTCAAATAATCAAGGTTAATAAGTGAAAGCATTGTGATAAAACTGCAGCTAGAAACAATAAACTTAATAGTAGTAAATTTAGTAAGGCTTGTACAAACAATGTTCACAGTTGCACATGGTAGAACAATTTTGTGCTACTAAGAGTAAAAACACAAAAGGTTCCATTATAGTTACCCCTTCTGAGACAAGAAACATTTTAAACAAAGATCAAATAAGTCACTATAAGGCAATAATTACACAAATTTAACTGGTGGTATAAATGATTTCACAAGGCAAATACAGTGGCATGCAATAGAGTGCCCCTGGTAAAAACATCTTACACTGTGAACATCTATGCTTCAATTCTTGTTCCTGAGATTGTTGTCCATTCTTCCTTGCAAAACAGATTTCCTTAAATTACCACACTGTAAAATTAAACATTTAGAAATGCACTGAAACTCTGGGTCAATTGGAGAATACTTAACATCATATTGTGGCTGAAGCTGTTATCATAAACCAAAGATTAAAAAAAAAAAAACATTTTTTAACCACATCCAATAATGCTTTTACCAATGTTTTGTGCCAAGTCAATTGTCCATCGGTGTATTCATTTATTTTAAGCTTGATGAAACCAAGTACTGAATAAAATAACCATGTTTGCAAATAACAAAGACAAAAATATAACCCCTGAAAATAAACAGAAATATCATTTCCTATCGAACTCTGTACCATTATGCTTTGTGTTCAAGTTAAACCTTAGGAAGCGCTAGAAGCTCCATGATCTAATGGATCGATTGTGAGGGGTAGGTGAAGTGTTCGATATTTTCCATGCACACTCGTGTACAGTATTCGTGAAGAATCGGACTTAATATGGATAGGCACATGATGGGTAAAGAGGTCAATTCTGATTTCAACTCCAAAGACCTGGAGCAGTACCAATTCTGACAAAGTTTTTGCGCGAATTACGACGCAAATAGTTTTGTTGCGTAAAACATTGGCTTGAGGTATTTTACACCTTTATAAGTCCATTCAAAATGCTATACACCTCAACACGTCGTGTCTGCCCCACCTGTTTGTCGACGGATTAGTGATTTGCTAACACATGGCCGGCAGCTGATGCAACTGAGCGCTGACCTTACAGCACAGCAAAATGACCAACATCCGGACACTTGAATGACGAGTCCCACCTAGGTGATGACATGGACTGTTTCCCAAAGCGCATACCACCAACATACACATGACTACTAAGTTACACTACCGAACGGGGTGTACTATTTTAACATGCTATTCAGTATGGGGTTTTGGAGACGTTCAATTATAAGCAAATACACATGCCAGATAAAGTCACCCTAGCAGTGTAAACTTACACATACCGTCATTAAATTCAAAATCATTATTAAAAATGACATTTGCTCTAGAAGACTATAAGAAAATGGTAAGTAAACTGTGTGTTTGTTTCTTAGCTCGCTGCTTTGGTAGTTTACTTAGCTAGTGCTAGCTAGATGTTCGTGAAACATCTTGGCTTGACTTCCGCATTGTTGTCGTCAAGGCTTAAAGTAGCCTTGTTAACACGTGTTCGGGTGTAAATTGCTACTAACCTTATTAAGTCTAAAAATGAGTCAACCACCTCCTTGGCCTCTGGGACGTTGTCGTCTTGGGAAGCGATTTTAGATTTGGCGCCTTCAGATGAACCAGGCTGAATAATGAACGCCATAATTACACCGATTGCTGATGAAATGAGCGTGGTCACTAAAAAGAACAGCATCGCCCAGCCACCTAGTTTGCCCAAGGCTTTTGGGTCGATGCTAGCTGCTCCTGACACCAAGCTACACACAACCAGCGGAATGATGATCATTTTCAGCAGGCGAACCAGGAGCTCTCCGGGGAAACCAAAGTATATGATCTGCGTTTGGTTCAGTTCTGCGGTTCGCACTGCGAGTCCAATTAAAACGCCAATAATGACCGCTGACACGGTGAGTATCACAAGCAAATTTTCCATAACAATCCTTTTTAACCTCAGTGGGAGTGTCTCTCGTGTACTCTTTTTGTGGTCGGTCAATCCATTAGCAAAAGTTGGCTCATCGAGATGCACCTCACCGCTGGAATCTTTTCGTTCCTTTGTAGATAACTTCTCATCTGCCATTGTGTGCACAAAAAAAGATTATATATTTTAAAACGAACGAAAGGAAACTTTGGTCCGGAGTAAGTCCTTAAGTTCGTAAGTTATCGTAAAGCGCTTGTCTACACGAAGTCTTCGCTGTTCGTTTGAACAGATGCGTGTGCCAGTTGCTTATATTAACACGCGCGCTGTGTGGTTGACTGTTACTAAAGCTATGCGCCATGACGTCAGAAGGTGGGTCCAAGTGAAATGCAACTAGTAGTACTAGTTGGTGTAACGTCATAGTGACATTTTTTTTGCTATTGTTCCTTCCAACCAGGTGATAGGAATGACAAGTGGATCTTAATTGCAAATATGACACGCTAATATTTTATTTAATGAAGGTTATAACAGTCAACAGTTCCCTATTTTTAAAAATCTCTCCAACTGACCATATGAATGTCACAATTATCATCAGTAAAATGTGCCGGAAGGACATGTAATTACCCTCGCTTCTATTTTCAAATATTTGTTTAAAAGCCTTACTTGGGTTAAGTGCTACCTTTTAATGAACGTTGGTGAATGAAAAAAAAGTATATATATTTTATATATTTTTAAGTTATGTTTATATAAACGAAGCTACAAGAAAAAAATTAATAGCACCAGTAATGAAGTTATTTAAATAAACTTTTTCTTTAACAAACCTCTCAATGACAACGGTATTTTTTGTATTATTATTATTATTATTAAATAATTTATTTGTATTAAATATTTTTTTATTTAAAATTTAAAAAATAAACTGCAAAGTTTTTAAAAAATGTTTAAATAAAAATTTATATATTTTTGAATTTGCAGCATTAAGAGAAAAATCTTAACAAGCCATGTTACATGTTAACATAGGACCCCTTCTTTGATATCACTTTCACACTTCTTGCATCCATTCGAGTTTCTGCTCAAACTTCTTTGCAGGATGTCAGAATAACCTCCCAGGGCTGCTGTTTTGATGTGAACTGCCTCCCACCCTCATAGATATTTTGCTTGAGGACACTCCGAAGGTTCTTATTGGGTTGAGGTCAGGGGAAAATGGTGGCCACACCATGAGTTTATCTCCTTTTATGCCCATAGCAGCCATTGTCACAGAGGTATGTCTCTTTGCAGCATGAGATGGTGCATTGTCATGCATAAGGATGCAAAGAAGTTTTTTTTGTACCATGGAAGAAAGTGGTCAGTCAGAAACTCTGTATACTTTGCAGAGGTCATTTTCAGCTCTTTCAGCTCTCTCCCCATGATTCTGGGCCAAAACTAACTCTGCCATCTCTTTGCTGTAGCCGCAGCCTTGTTGGGACATTTTTGGAAAATGTAAAAAAAAAAGAGGGTCAGGATCAGAGGAAAGGGCTTACAGTGCAGGTCCACATGTTTGGTTGTCCTAAACTATAAGGTGTAAACTCTTTGTAATTTGGACTATTTAGCCATGGGCACTTAAATATCCTTGCTAAATTGCATATGAATATGCAAAGTCTACTTTTGCAAACTAGTCTCTGGATTTGACTTTTTTTTCTGACAAAAGAAGTGTCAAAAGTTTACAGGAGGATGTAGGTCAATAATTATCAAAACATGCCCACTATATGCAAATGTATTTCTATGATTCTGTGAATAATTTACTCAAACAGTTATTACTTATTAATGCTTTGTGAAATATTCAAACATCTATCTATTATTTTTCACACACATATATATATATATATATATATATATATATATATATATTCATATATTCCCAATCAAGCTGAAACTTGGCATGCAGCATAATTTTTGTATATAAGACATGGGAAATAAAAGACAAACTTATAAACTAAAATTTCTGACCACAGTAGGCCCATTCGAATTCAGCAGGCCTTTCAGAGCCAAACATCAAGAAACTTACAGTGGGGAAAATAGTATTTCTCCCAAGTTCTCCCACTTAAAAAGATGAGAGAGGCCTGTAATTGACATCATCGTAGACCTCAACTATGAGAGACAAAATGAGAAAAAGAAATTCAGAAAATCACATTGTCTGATTTTTAAATTTATGTGCAAATAATGGTGGAAAATAAGTATTTGGTCAATAACAAAAGTTCATCTCAATACTTTCCTCCATGCAGATCTCCTCTAGAGCAGTGATGTTGTGGGGCTGTCGGTGGGCAACACAGACTTTCAACTCCCTCCAAAGGTTTTCTATGGGGTGGAGATCTGGAGACTGGCTAGGCCACTCCAGGACCTTGAAATGCTTCTTACAAAGCCTTTGTTGCCCTGGCAGTGTGCTTGGGATCATTGTCATGCTGAAAGACTCAGCCACGTTTCATCTTCAATGCCCTTGCTGATGGAAGGAGGTTCGCACTCAAATTCTCACAATGCATGGCCCCATTCATTCTTTCACGTACACAGACCAGTCGTCCTAGTCCCTTTGCAGAGAAACAGCCCCAAAGCATGATGTTGCCACCCCCATGCTTCACAGTTGGTATGGTGTTCTTTGGATGCAACTTAGCATTCACTCTCCTCCAAACACAACGAGTTGTGTTTGTACCAAACAGTTCTACTTTGGTTTCATCTGACCATAAGACATTCTCCCAATACTCTTCCGGAACATCCAAATGCTTCTGGTAAATTAATACAGGTAATGAGTGGAGGACAGAGAGGCCTCTTAAAGAAGAAGTTACAGGTCTGTGACAGCCAGAAATCTTGCTTGTTTGTAGGTGACCAAATACTTATTTTCCACCATTATTTGCAAATAAATTCTTTAAAAATCAGACGATGTGATTTTCTGATTTTTTTTCTCATTTTGTCTCTCATAGTTGAGGTCCACCTATGATGTCAATTACAGGCCTCTCTCATTTTTTTAAGTGGGAGAACTTGCACTATTGGTGACTGACTAAATACTTTTTTCCCCACTGTAAATATGACATGACAATGGAGGCATGTCCTCTTACCCTGTACAGTCCTTATTGGCCAGTTGTGCAAAAATACATTTACAATAGTTTAAAACTTGTCCTTGGATTTTCTTCCAGTCAAAATTGGTCATGATGCAATCTGTAGGTTTCACACAATAAAGGTGGGGTTTATTCAACCAAAGCCTTATTGAGGCTTCAGTTGCCTGAAACATTTTGCATATGCATAATAAATTGTTCAGTTATGACAGCTAAACAGCCTTGCAAATGCATGTATGACTACCAACATCTGTCTGCAAAGAAGGGTCTACATCAGCACATTAAACTTTATTATGCTCATGCCACTCATGAATCTTTATATTTTATACATTTCATCCTAAGTCTCTTATCTTGTTGTTATATGTGACACAATTTTACTGCTGTACCATGCATGAGTATGTATGTGACAAATAAACTTTGATTTGATTTTAAGAGGAAGCATATTTTTTTTTACCAGTAAGACTAGAGAAAGCCAAACTTTCAAATGAGGGCACGACTAAAAGCTTATTAACTACAATCTCTTCAGCTTGCTAACAGCATGTGCTGAGAGTACACAACGAGAGGACAGAAACACTACAACAATAACATTTTTATTGGTTAATGTCAAATCAGTTCTGGTGGTGTACAAATACAAGATTAGATTCAGCTGGATTACTACTACAACTGATCATTTGTGTAATATTTTATTTTAAAAAAAAAGGCTAACCATATACACTTAAAAAAATTATTAGAGAAGACATTTTTCAGTAGCAAAAATTATTAACTGAAAAATGCTGTGTTCATAAGTATTCAACTCCTTTGCTGTGGAAGCTCCAAATATCTTCAGATGAGCTTCGATGCCCTAACAAGGACACAGTTGGTCTGTGAATCATTTATGTGAAACATTTAACCTTTTCTAAATTAAAGACTTTTCTTAGATCAGGATATAGCTCTTGATCAGACTATGAAAATGAAATAAAGTTGTAAAAATTAAGAACAAGAGGTATTATAATGAAATTTAAGATAAAGTTGTAGACATGCACAAGGTAATACCTGGATATTTAAGTATCTGGATAACACAATGAGCAGTGCTGGATTAATTGAAAAAGTGAAGAAACATACACTGTATCATACCATACAGCCTTTGTCTTCCCCTGAGAGGCCAGCAATGACTTTGAGGGAGATACATAGTTCAGAGGCTGAGACTGGAGTGAAGGTGCACCAGTAAGTAATTGATATAAGTAGCTCTGCATACAACTTGTCTGCACCTTAAAAACCTTGAGCAAATGTGGCAGACAAAAATGTCCAAAATCACTCTCAATCAGTGTGTGAAGTTGTTAGAAATGTCCCCTACGGAACTTAAAGCTGATATTGCAGAAAATGTTGCTTTTACCAAGTACTTAGATCTGCTGAAATCCCTGTCTATACTTGATTGTCTTTATCTGTTTAAGTGCGTATAGCACAGCATAGATGTATGTCATGGAGCTTCATTTGACTGTGGTTTCTAACAAATAATTCACTTTACCACTTTTGACATTTAGATTGTGCTGGATGTCTATATCCCTTATTAATCATTTAAACAATTGTAATAATTTGAATAATCAGTACAGGGACACCTAATTATGTTTTGTCTACTCTGTTCTGGTGTCACCCAGAGGTCCGCTCCATATTGAGAGCTTAGTACACTATATGAAACACCAAATTATAAACTGCAATAAACCTGAAATAGATGTATGCCCAGCTTTTTAAGGCAAAATATCCATTGCCAAGAAACATACAGTATATTATTGATAAAAGTTCCTTTAAACTATATTCATGTCTTCATGTACAATGTATTCAGAAGACACTTTTCAGAGCCAAAGTTAGCTTACCCTGAAAAAATGCTAACTACTTGTTTCTTCAGAGTAAAGACTAACAGGAAACACATTCATTTTACCAGGATGGAGCCTTATTACAAACAGCTCTAGTCTACCAATAAAGGTCCACATTTCAGCCCTGGGGGTGTTTTCTTAAGGATTATCGTTTTTTAAAGAACTGTCTGGTGCACATTTTGGAGAATATCAGCATTCCTATGATATTGTTTGCCAGCCTGAGACAAGTGAAAACAGAGAAGCAGCTGAAAAGGGATTTTGAGATTGTTCTGAAAATTGGTCTTCCAGTATAAAAACATGAAAGCTATCTCAGCACTACGGATGCCCCTATGTAAACACAACGCCCTGCAGAAAGCTATGTAGAATTGGTCATCTTTACAGATTTACTTTTGGCTTTAATGTGCTTTGAGAATTCAGCAAGAAAATGTATGCATTCTTTATATGTGGCCCAGAGGAGTTTTAATATAGTTTAATCTTGAGATACAGAAATGGTGTGTATGACAACAATAACCAATAAAAATACATGGAGTTAATAATGTATTACTTTAACATTTATAATATTGGGTTATTGATTTAATGTTTCATTAGTAATATTTTTGTAGTTTTTTGCAGCTGATAAACTCAATGCCTATGGTAAAAAAAAGTCTACATTTTATAAATCTACTTGAGTAAATGAATTGAAGGATTATAAAACGTTAGTTAACTTAATTGCAGAAGACCTCAATCAATACAATTAAGTTATTCCCTATTTTACAGGATCCCCATACGCTGTGTATATACAGACAGTACTAAGTAAATTATTTACCCCTTTCTGATTTTCTTATTATTGTAAATGACAAAAGATGAAAACTTTAAACAAAAAATTAGACAGAAGAACCCTAACTCAAAATGTATTTATTTAATTATACTTTTCTATAGTGATACATTTACAAACAAATTATCCAAATATGAAGCGTACTTGCCCCCAAAACAAAAACTTGCTGCAGACCTTTAGCAGTTATAGCTGTAATCAACATTTCCTATAATTTAATATCACATTGCCTTTCAAATTGTTGTAGAGGAACGTAAGCTAACAGGAGGAGGGGGTGGCTTATGGGGCTCACGCCTTGGATGATTGTGTCATGCCCGCGTCGCCGCGTCCGCCCCAGGGGCGGTCCCGGGACGCGGCTCACAGGCGATCACGAACTCCCCCTATCACGGTCATTTAATGGACTCTACTTATGAAGAGGACTTTTATGTTGACAGTCATGTTTGTTCTCGCTTTACGGTTCAGTTGCTTTCCTGTGTCTGTCTTCACGCTCTGTTGATGTGTTTCACCTGTGGGCTGGCGTATTTAAGGAGGGCTAGCGCAAGCAGCCAGGGCTGAGAATTAACTTTAGTTGACTTTTGTCTTAGGAGCTCTGGTTATCTCAGGTCAACACTGGGTTGGATCTGGTGTCTCGTAGTGCTGGCATTATCCGTTGGGCTCTCCAACGGCCTCTGCTAATATCAGCTAAACCTCCTCTGTCTAAGGACTCAAGTGTGGCTGCCGAACCGCAACTGCCTGTTCACCCTCGGTCATAGAGCACCGTAAGGAGTATCAGGGGCTAGTTCATAGGAGTGCGCTGAACTCTCCTCGCTTCGTTCGTGAAGCTCACGTCAAGGAAGTCAGCTCTGGTGTGCGCTCTAGTTATCGCCTGTGCTCTGGTAAGCTTGCTCTGGCCTAGTATCGGTTCTGTTTGGGTTCGGCAGCGGATCCCTCAGCTCCGGAGGTCCAGTAAGTCTCAGAAGCGCCTGACCCGCGCTGTCTTTCTGTTTCACGGTTTTCCCCAGGCTGCCTGTAGGTTTAGGTTTTCTGTATCGTTCTGGCTCGGCCCAAGCCTAGCCCTCGTCCCTCACCAGCCACAGGTGTGCTCTTTTGTTTGCCCAGTTTGGTTGTCACGATTGTTTTTTGTTAACCCTGTTAGTCTGTTGCTGCTTTTTCATTGTTTTCTGCCCTGTTTGGGTTAATAAACTCTCTCGCTTTGGTCCATCCCCTGCGAGTGTTCTCCCTCATTGTCTGACCCAGTGGATCATGACAGATTGGTCAAAAGCACTGAATGTTTTTTCAAAATAAAGAAAATAATTTAAATCACAGTTTACACTTTTGAAACCCTCAAGCAATTATATTAAAAGTAAGATCAGATTCTATAAAGCACACAAGAAAAAGAATTATCTTACCAACCGTGGCTCGCTAGGTAGACCATTTCGATGGGTAGCACAACTCGACAGAACACCTGTTTTAGTTAGTTAACGTAGCTAGAGTTAGGGTTACGGTTAGCTATGGATATAAGAACATTTTGTAAAGAAATCAACCACGGCCCCTCGCCCACAGAAAACGATATGTCAGGTGAGTCAGCAGTGAACGTCATTCATGACCACCGCCTATTCTATGTGGCATCTGTAATGGACCATTCAAGTAAAATGAACAAAATATTTACTAGACCACAAGCCCAGTAATAAACATACTCTTAAATCTAACAGGGGGTGTTCCTAGTGGCGGGGGTGCAACGGTTCAATACACCTTTTTTGTTCGCGCACAATAGGCCGTCAACCTCATCGTGTCACACACTATATTCACACATCTGAAGGGTTTCACATCCGAACACCACTCAGTGCCGTTATGGAGTCTTTTTATAAAACAATCATAAACCTAACCACAGCAAGCTTACCAGGCTGAAATAGGATTACTGTTCTCCAGTTTCTTATTGTCAATTCCACCTGCATTATTATATTATAATAATGCTGCGGCATTATTTATGATGGAAGCGAATGGAAGCAAGTTAAATGCAATACTATTATCAGCTTATTGGCTTAACTTGCCATTCAATTAAAACCATGTCTGAGTTTTGATAACTATATAAATTAATTAAATGTACTCAGTATGAATTATAGTTAAATAAGAAGTACATTCCATAATAGTGTTTTCTTATAGTGGCCATGTTTGTTGTGGCTATCAAAACTCAAATACCCATAATCCTTTGTGTGCTAGCTTTAGCAATTAGTTTGCAGTTTTGTTTGTATTGCAGCAACATCCAACGTAGGAACAATGTGGTATGGAGCTGGTGTGGCAGTAGCTGGTGGCAATTCCTCATATTTAAGTTCACTATTTAGAGTTAACTCAGTTATGGTTATTGGCTCCTGTGATGCTGGCAAAGATGAAATCTAAACCTCACATGAAGCTTTGCTCTTTGTGCATGCACATCAGTGTAGAAACATGAACTGTTCAGATACATTTTGGATCTAGGTCAAGTTAAAAAGATAGTTTAAGGATTTTGGCCACCTTACCTGCTGTGTGAATGTAGCCTAGGAGTCATGCAATTGTAGTTATTGAATTGTGTTTTTTACTTGACTACGTGAATAACTTAGATGGCGCCTTGTGACAGAACTGCCCCTACGCCGACATTGGAGGCATCTACCTCCACCACAAATAGCTTCTGTTGGTATTGGGTGTTTGAGTAAGGGAGCAGACAATCAATTGCTCTGTCAGAGATTTAAATGCTTTGTCTGCTTGAGAGGGTCACTGTAGTTTTTTGGCACCACCCTTTAGGAGATCAGTGAGGGGGTGTATCTGCAGAATTGAAATCCCAGATAAATCTCCTATGGAATTGAGCTAAACCCTAAAACCATTGAAGTTCTTAAACTGATTTTGTCACAGCCAATTTGTCACGGCATCAACCTTTAGGTCATCCAAGATCACTACCTAAGCATTGATTATGTGTAATGTAACCCCAAAATAAGTCATGTGAAATTCACATTTTTCAGCCTTGACAAAGAGTTGGTTATGTAACAGGATGGACAAAATATGACAGACTTGGTGGGTGTGAGTGGGAAGGTTACAAAAATGTTTAAGAGTAAGTCAAGAAATCATCCAAATAGGCGATTGCAAACCAACTTAATACGTCTCAGCATGGCATGTCCAAATAATCAAAGTGCCCCCTGGTGGTAAAATACGGTTTTCCACTTGTGCCCTTCTCTAATCCGAACGACATTATAGGTGCTGCAGAGGTCTAATCTAATGAACACAAAGGCTCCATGGAGCTGCTCCAAAACTACAGGGACTAAAGATAATGGATAGGGGTACGCTTTAGAGATCTGGATAAGCCCTCTGTAGTCTATACAAGGCCTAGGTCCACCCCTGTTAGTTAGATAAATGAAACCCTGTGACTGAGCCTCCTGTATGTACTCCTCCATGGCAGATTCCTCCTCTAATTAACTAACCAAATGCAACTATCACAGTCATGATGTTGAGGCAGTGTCATAGCATTTACTTTATTTACCTTATGCCTTTGACCAGCATGTGTGTTGTCAGTGTACGGCCTGTTGTCAACTCTTAAACATAATGTCACACAGTCTTGATGCTGTAAGCTTTACAGCACATTAAGCTTTACACACTACATATTTTTCTCATTATTTTAATTTGAGAATTTGGCTACAACAACTAACATTGTGAAAGTCAATAAAAAACAAAAGTGTTGACAACAACACTTGATTAATTATTACAACTTGTTATTGATTAATAGTTCTGCATTACTACGCATGAAAATGAGCATGCAACACATTTCTTACTTCTCTTACTTGAACTGCCTTTAGATTTTTTTAGGTTTTAAAGTAGTACTATTTTTTTAGGTTTTAAAGTGTCCTATTTCAAATCTGTGGACCCAAACTACATTTTTGATTACACTCTTTGAAGCATAAAGCAACATCTAGCAACTGTGCTAAACATCTGGGTGAAATGATGTTGCTTCCAGTTGATCCAGCAGAGCTCAATAAGTAAACTTTTCTAAGATTCAGTGGTAGAAGTCAGTTATAAGTCAACTGTGTACTTCTTGGTGTGACATCTCTTTATCTGTGTGCTGTGTGGAGCTTCCACAGCACAGAGGTTTAAAACCTGTGCAAAGAGAATGTTTGATTAATAAAAAATCATTTCTATAATTTCTAATTTCTAGGATTTAGTTTCAGAAGACAAGTTAGGCATTGTTCTCCTTATTTAATTTGTTCATTTTTAAATCTGTCCCCCAGAGAAAACGTAAATCAGAGATGGACTACCTCTTTGTTCTACAGAACAGAAATATTATAGTATTTTTACTATAGTGTATATATAGTAATATTATAAAACTGTATCCATCTACATCCACGAACTGGTGAAAGGTTGAATATTGAATTAACACATTTCTTTTGCACAATGGCCACAAAGTATATGGATATGCAAACATGATCATGATTAAGCTACCTAGCTAATAACATAAAGGTAACAGTACGTATGTTTAATTTGATGTAGGCTGATTTAGCTCTGACCAGTCCCTGTATATGGTCAGGATACAGTGCTTTGGGCATTGACTTTATCTGTCAGCTGGTAAGTGCATTTTTAAACAAATTAACATTTTTAGTTTGACCTGTGTGTATATAATGTTCATAACTTATTTTTTTCACATTATTTTTCACAATGTATATAATATCCTATATATCCCCATTCAGCTAAAATATATAGAGATATGATTTGTTTATCCATATCGCCCAGCCCTTATTGAAACTGTCCATCTTGTTTATACATTTTGATAAAATTACTTCATCTGAACTATGCAGATCATTGGAGTAAAAATCAGTGTTTGTAGTGGGTTACAAATGAGCTAAAAGCAGTGAATGGGGGGAAATTATGTTTGGAAATATGTCTTGTTTTAATGTAATGTGTATGAGCTAGAATTAAGCTAGAGTTATGAATATATATTTGAACAATGGTATTTAAAAAACAAATTCATAGAACTACTTAAACCACCTTTTAAAGAAAGCATTTGTTTCCCCAATACTGCACACTGCTTGTTCAGAGGCTTCTTTAAAATTGTATAGGCTAGATGGCAGGGTCAGAGTATTTCCAGAATGGCAGGTCTTGAGGAGTGTTCCTTGTATGCACAGAAGACCTAGCTACTGTAGCACCAATTGCTGAAAAACATCATTGCTGCACGAATGTGCTGGATGCTCTGCCTTAATTAGAATCCCATGTGAAACCGATAATGCAGAGATAATGATGCAAGGTCTTGATTTCCAGTTAGAAGAAGAAATTGTGCAAACATCACGGCAGGCCTTTTTATCAGTCATGAAAAGTAAGTTTTTATGTTGATTGCATTCTTGTGACATTATCTAATGGCACAACTAACTGAACAAATTTGTCCAACTCTCAGATGTGTATCGGTTGTACCTCCAATATAGTGAACATGATTAGGCCAGCATATTCATGACTTAAATCTTGGAAAGTTGATCATGCTATGCAGATCAGATTTGCCACAGATGTTTCTGCCATTTTAAAATTGGTGTGCATTGGAAAAGATACGGAAATCTAGGGAGTATATTCATTTTGATTATATTGATGCGACCTGCTAATAATGGGGGTAGTAATGTCCAACATTTGAGGTCCTGTTTTGTATGTGAAAACTGTTGGGGGAGTTACTGGAAAAAGTAAACTTTTTTCCAAGTTCGGTTTGTACCCTGATATTTTCTGTTATATATTAAGTCATCCAGTATTATCAGGACAGAAGTCAGAGAAGGCAGAAGGACTAGACCTATGTAATAACAGGTCATCTGCAAAGAGTGAAACCTGGTACTCTGTGCCACTCTATGCCACTATAACTGTTGGTCTGTCCGTAGTGCTACAGCAAGAACATTTTGCTGCCTGTCTGTGGTTTGCCTGTATGTGGGGACTGAAGGTGAGGGAGAAGAAGAGGAGTTTAAGGAGGCGTGGGGGATGAAGGTGAGGGTAAAAATATAGGGTGTTTGATGGTCATCACACAACAATGAGGGGAAGGTGTTGGCTCTCTGCAAAGGTGAGCAACCATCAGCACTAATTGCATTACCATATAGTTGGCAGTCAAACAGACAAAGACAAAGAAGGAGAGTGACCACTTCAGGTCGGCAGACAAAGAGTAATCATCATACAAACAAATGTGTAAGATGACCATTTGCAACTTTCTATATGGCCGAAACCATAAGAAATTAATGTTAGAAAGGGGAATTTAGTTAGAAATAGAGATTTCTTTGTGACATGTCAGACTATTATATAACATGGGGAGGGTAAAAGGGTCTTGAATTTCCACCATTTGTACTTGAATCCATTTTCTTTGGAGATGGTTTTGTAACCTTTTTCTGCCTAATGACCATCAACAACTCTTCTTCTGAGGTCCTCAGAAATCTCCTACACTTCCAAAAATGTGCTGTAAAGATCAGACTTTGATCCCTTTTCAGGGCAGATCTAACTTTATAGATCACTTAAATTCTCACTCAAGATAAGCCTTTCATTTGATTGAAAACACATAACTCTAATTTTATCTTTAAATAAAAAATGTTATGCTAGAGTTATCATACTTTACTCATATATATGTAATATTGGATTACTTCTATAACTTAAGTAAGTGAATAAATAAACCATGTATAATTTTGCTATTATACATTTTTGCAGTTTCTTCTGTTTGTAAATCATTTCATGATTCAGTTCATTTTGTTTGAGCATGTATATGGTAGTTTGATTTTGGTGTTTAAGGCAAAAACATCTATTTGGTGTCAAAAGACATCTACAGTGTCTTCTCTGAAATTCTTAATTGGATAGTTTTTTTGTCTGAATCAGGGCTTTGTTTGTGTTTTGTGTAAGTGTGTGTGGGGGGGTTATTTGCATAACCATTTAATTTAAGTAATTGAGAGTAATTGAACTGTTTGCAGTGCATAGAAATCATCCAGTTATTGCTCAGAAGTAGGGGAGATCAACATGACCAAAATAATCTAACATGTTTTTGCCTATATTACAATACACAGTATCGCAGTATATTTAAAATATAAAAAAGTTAATATTGTATTTAGTTAAATACAATATAGTGCATTATATAGGGCAGTCTAAAAGTATCAGTACATGGCTTAATAAGAACTGCACTTTTTTATTTAGTATGTATTGGACACTTCCTTGTGTAATCATGTAATTCTCTCAGATATTTATGTTTGAATGAAGCTGTAGTTGGCTTCTACCTTAAATGGTGCAACAGTTACAATCTGAGACGTTTTACCTTAAATCTCAAACCGGTACAATCGGAAACTGAAATTCGAGGTTTCCCCTTATAATCTTATCATTTTTGCAGTTAACTTTTTCAGGTCTGATCAGCAGTTCCAAGAACAGAACCAACCAGGCCAGGAACCAGATCCGGACCATCACGAAAAAACAGCAGGTCCTGGAACAGAACCAAAAAGTCTGTGCAAAGCTGTGTAGCAGAACCAAGGCACAGCCCAAAAGATTAATGTAGCACCACGCAAAGAAAATATAGTGAAGTATTTTGGTTAGCCAATGTGAAGTAAATATACAGTGGTGTTTAAAGTTTGTGAACCGTTTAGAATTGTCTGTATTTCTGCATGAATTTGAGAATATAAAAAAATTAGGCTTGGGCTGTGACCAAGTATTGTGCTATATACACACGTGGACTAAATTGTTGGTACCCCTCGGTTAATGAAAAACCCACAATGGTCACAAAAATAACTTGAATCTGACAAAAGTAATAATAATAAAAATGCTACGAAAATTATCCAATAAAAGTCAGACATTGCTTTTTAACCATGCTTCAACAGAATTATTTTAAAAAATAAACTCATGAAACAGGCCTGGACAGAAATTATGGCACCCCTAACTTAATATTTTGTTGCACAACCTTTGAGGCAATCACTGCAATCAAACGATTCCTGTAACTGTCAATGAGACTTCTGCACCTCTCAGCAGGTATTTTGGCCCACTCCCCATGAGCAAACTGCTCCAGTTGTCTCAGGTTTGAAGGGTGCCTTTTCCAGGCGGCATGTTTCAGCTCCTTCCAAAGATGCTCAATAGGATTTAGGTCAGGGTTTATAAAAGGCCACTTCAGAATAGTCCAATGTTTTTCTCTTTGCCATTCTTGTGTATTTTTAGCTGTGTGTTTTGGGTCATTATCCTGTTGCAAGACCCACGACCTGTGACTGAGACCAAGCTTTTTGACACTAAGCAGCACATTTCTGTCTAGAATCCCTTGATGGTCTTGAGATTTCATTGTACCCTGTACAGATTCAAAACACTCTATACCAGATGCAGAAAAGCAGCCCAAGAACATAACAGAGCCTCCTCCATGTTTCACAGTAGGGACAGTGTTCTTTTCTTGATATGCTTCATTTTTCTGTCTGTGAATGTCAAAATGTCATAGGACATTCTCCCAGAAGCTTTGGGGCTTGTCAACATGTAGTTGGCAAATTCTCTTCTGGCTTTTTTATGATTTGTTTTCAACAATGGTGCCCTCCTTGGTCATCTCCCATGAAGTACACTTTGGCTTAAACAATGACGAATGATGCGATCTGACACTGATGTTCCTTGAGCTTGAAGTTCACATTTAATCTCTTTAAAAGTTTTTCTGGGCTCTTTTGTTACCATTTATATTATCCGTCTCTTTGACTTGTCATCAATTTTCCTCCTTCGGCCACGTCCAGGGAGGTTGGCTACAGTCCCATAGATCTTAAATTTCTGAATAATATGTGCAACTGTAGTCACAGGAACATCAAGCTGCTTGGAGATGGTCTTATAACCTTAATTTTCTTTCTAATCTCCTGACACAACTCTTTCTTTCGCTTTCTCTGGTCCATGTTGAGTGTGGTACACACCATGTCACCAAACAGCACAGTGACTGCCTGTAGCCCTATATATAGGCCCACTGACTGATTACAAGATTGTAGACCCCTGTGATGCTAATTAGTGGACACACCTTGATTTAACATGTCCCTTTGGTCACATTATTTTCAGGGGTACCATAATTTTTTATCCAGGCCTGTTTAATGAATATACCTTATCAAAATAATTCTGTTGAAGCATGGTTCAAAATCAATGTTGGATTTTCATTTGTTCATGTTCATATTATTCATATTATTATTATTTCATATTATTACTTTTGTCAGATTCAAGTTATTTCTGTGACCATTGTGGGTTTTTCTTTCATTAACCGAGGGGTACCAACAATTTTGTTTGTGTGTGTGTGTGTATATATATATATATATATATATATATATATATATATATATATATATGATTCCGTCGATTAGTCCGACAGGTTCCCTGAGTACACTGGGTACACTGGGTGCAATTCTCGGCAACCGGCAGCAGGCACTAGCCCTCCTTATATGCGCCAGCCACAGGTGGCACACATTAACCAAAACAAGAACGGACACATGACGCTAACACAAACAAGATGGCGACAAACATAAAAGTCCTTAAACATGACATGACCGTGAATGTGAAACCACTCCTGAACGCCTGCGGGCCGTGGCAAACGCGGGCGTGACACCTGTGGCATATGCTTGCATTTAAAAGTCTGAAAGTCATACATACAATACAGTATTTTAAAAAAGTTAATGTATTTTTGGTATCAAGGCAAGCTGCAAATCAGAAAGTAAAAGAAGCAGAAGCTAAAAGACAAAATAAAAGCCTGAGAATTATTATTATTTAAAAAAAAATTGTGTAAGAAATATTCCACATAGTGTTATTTTGTTCTGTTTTATTGGTCCAGTTGTACCCTGCAGGAAGTGTACTTGGAGGTCACATTCTGGCTCATTTCCTGTTCAGAAGACACTTTCAGGTATTTGCTTCCACAGCATGCATGTGTGTTGCAGAAATCTTTTGTATTAGTTTTGTCAGTACCCACACTGGTTGTATACCAGCATTTGTGTAGTCTGATATAGTTGGATGTAGTTGTGTGTATGTAATATATATTAATTGGCAAATGATCAGTTATATTAGCCTAGCATACCTACTAGGGTAACTATTGAAATAGAAATGTTAGAATGCTGTTAGAATGTTGTGGTTGTATAATGTTTCAAAAACACATTTCAAATTCTTGGGTAACAGCAAGTGCCAGCCAATAATGCATTTTTGTAAGTGGAAACAGTGCTGATGAATTAGAACTACTAAAGTAATTTTTTTTTTTTATAAATGTTGTTCTTTGTCCATTGAACAGACATGCAGGTATTGGTGCGATGGCGTGCTTGTCACAGTTGGTATATTACTGTTATTATGATTTCACATTTATTAGGTTTGCCACACCTCTCCAGTGCTAGCACATACTGTGTGAGCAGAACAATGTACTGAGATGGCTGTAGCTGTCACGCCACCGCGCCCGCCCCAGGGGCAGTCTCGGGACAACACTCATTTTCGCCTTCTTGGTTCATGTTTGTGTTAGCGTCATGTGTCCGTACATTGTTTGGTTAATGTGTATCACCTGTGGGCTGGTGTATTTAAGTAGGGCTGGTGTCAGCTGCCGGTTGCTGAGAATTACTCTTAGTGCACCCCATGCACTCAGGATACTCTGCTAAACTTAGATACTCTCTGTTCACTGGTCTAGTCTGTGAGATCGTCTTTTGTTCTAGAGGACTCTTCCAGCCATAGGTAGCGTAGCACAGCCAGCTAGCTATCTGGGCAATATTATTTCTCGCTAGACTGGTTGGTCTCGCTAGACTGGTTTCTCGTGGTTGGTGTGGCGCAACAGATAACACCACCACCTACCATTGCGTTACAACAACACCATGTGGGAGACCAGGGTTCAATTCCCGGTCTGGGTGACTGTGCTGCGCTACACCAATAAGAGTCCCTGGGCAAGACTCCTAACACTACATTGGCCCACATCTGTAATACGAGTAACTGTAAGTCGCTCTGGATAAGAGCGTCTGCTAAATGCCATAAATGTAAATGTAAATAAATGTAAATGTAGACTTCACTCGGCAGGCGGCGCTCGCGGCCCCGGATCACGTCAAGGCGGCGCTCGCAGCCCCGGAACAACGTCTCGCCCAGCGCAGCCCCGGATCACGTCAAGGTGGCGCCCAGCGCGCCCTCTCAGGTCACGGTGGCGACCAGCGCGCCCTCTCAGGTCACGTCGGTGGCCCAGCCCGCCAGTCAAGCCAACTCCGAACTCAAGACGCCGCCCAGTAAAGCCAAGACGGCGCACAGCGCACCCAGCAGAGTCACGACGCTGGCTTTCACGACGCTGGCTTTTGTTCTAGAGGACTCTTCCAGCCAGCTAACTATCTGGGCAGTATTATTCCCAGTGTCCGTTTGGGGGCTACTGCAGGTCTGCGGCGATTTCTCGCCAGGCTTCACAGTTCAGCGAGCTCAGGTTCTGGAGCTCCATTAGCGAGCCACTCTCTAGCTCGTTTTGGCAAGTAGCTACCTCCATCGTCGGACCGGTGATAAGGCAGACAAGAATATGCCTTGAGTAGCAAGAGTTTATTGAATCTGCACGCAGCTCGTGACCACGATACAGATTGACTCAAAAGCATTCAACATACATATTTATAGTATAGATTAGGAAGTTTAGAGAGGGGGCGGGGTGTGCGTGCCACACTGACGTCTGAAGAGATACATTGTTCAGGTCGCTGTGACCCATAGATCAGAGGGCTGGCACCTGAGGGGACACATTGTCCGGGTTGAGAGGTAACCAGCAGGTCAAGATAGGCTGTAAATACGTCAGGCGCACTCCCTCCCCAATGCAGTTGTAATCTATAGAGTCTTTCAGAGTTTTCCCCAGGCCCTGCCTGGTGGTTTATGTTTCTGTATAACGGTTCAGGCTCAGCCCCGGCAGCTAGCACAGCCCTAGTGCTTCACCAGCCCCAGGTGTGTTCCTTTGTTTTGCCCCTTTTGGTTGTCACGGTTTTTGTTTCTGTTCTCCTTTTCCCAGGTAATCATTGCTGCTGTTTCTGTTTGTTTTACAGTTTATTGTTTCGCAATAAACGTCTCGCTTTGGTTCATCCCCTGTGAGTGTTCTCCCTCATTGCCAGACCGTGTGGTTCATGACAGAAGCAACCTCTTTACTTCTTTATGTCTGTGTTAATCAGCAAAAAAAAACTTTCACAAGACTCAAAGGTTTATTCTGGACTGTACAAGTGATGAAAATAAATAAAAACAAAATTTCGCAACACAAATCGTATGCAAAAACACGGTGTTGCTATCAGTATCCTAACTGCTTACTGCCCTCCTAAAACACGTCCAAACTCAGCAGTGACAGTGCACCCATTTGACATAAACATAAACAGTGGTGTCTGAGCACTTTTGTATTGCTGGAATGTTACATCTGCACCAGGACCAGGCATACAACGCTATTCATTTATGGGCACATTTGATAAGGAGCTCATCCCAAAATGACATTTATCTGCTAAATAAGGTTTTGCCTTCTGCTTGCCTTCTCCTTGTTTTTCCATTATTTATTTTTTGTGAAATCACAAATGAACATTGACCAACAAAGCCAATGGCACTGTCACTACCCAGCTTGAGCCAGAGACACGAGTCGGACCACACATGCATGCAAATTTTATTAATCTGTTTTCCGCTTGTTGCCTAAAATGTTAATCTTGCATTAAAACCTTATTAGTTACCTAATAAACAGTGTTAAATATTGAGCAAATGTATAATCAGCACTCCTGCACACACACATCATATTTGAATATTGTATGTTAAAGACTGGTTTTGGTATATATATTTGTCTGGTTATAAAACACTCACTTTTGGTGGAAATAGCTATGACTGATGATGCTTTTATTATTTTGCTATAATGTCAAATTATTTGGTGGGCTATCCCAGTCCACTGAAAATTCTTAAATAATGTGACATTATAGCAAAATAAATTAAAAATAAACAAATTTCTTGCTAAAATATTTTGTAATACTGATTGTTATAAATATGTGATTTATTGAAAATATGTTTTTATATACTGTATATTTATAATATTTTAAACATAAATCATTAAAAAGAGTGATAAGTAATTATAACGAGTGTGCAATCAAAGAACACAATGCAGAACAACGTAGACCCCTTCTCACTTTGTTTAAATCAGTAAAAACCGCAAAACAATAGAAGTGACGTACATTTCTCGCACACTGTTCAAACCGGGTAGTTACAAGCACCGTCAAGAGCACCTTCAAAATACTCCACACACTGATGGTAGCATAACAAGTTTTATCTGAAGAATGAATCTGAATTTTATCTGAAGAATGAATGTGTGTAAGAATCAAGGCATTGACAATATTGTGGGTGAACTGAATCATTTGGAAGTAACTTGCCGCTTGCAAGTGTTAAGTTTGCATTTCATGGCTGAATATTGGTCAGTACTCAATATGGTTTCCTGTTTTAAGTGATCTTTCTGCCCCCCCCCCCTTTCAACGGCCTTAATCTGTTACATTTCATAGCTTATAGGAAAGATAAGATAATCCTTTATTAGTCCCGCAGTGGGGAAATTCTCAGTGAGGTTTGTGAGGTTTAGTGCACTATATACGGAATAGTCAGCCATATGAGACATATGAGTGAGGTTTGTGGGAGGTTTGTGTGGACATTTCTGATTACCAATCCACACAACACAGCACCAGTTCTTCAATGCACTCCTTAGGATCTTTTTCAAAGGCCTAGATTAATTGCACCTATGCCTTAAATGCTTTTCAGATGCCAGTAGTAAGCTCTTGTACATGTGTACTGATGGAAAGCTTAATCTTTAATTAAATAATTTACAGGATGTTTCGTTTTAACTCTCTCTTTGCCTTATTTTTCTCCACTTTATAGAAGAACCTTGGACTGAATAAAATCACTGAATCTAAATCAGTATGTGCGATGGCGAAATTGGACACATACGGGTGCTTGGTGTTTCAGAAACAGAACGCACAAGGTAAACATGCAGCAATATCTCTAAAGATGTTGGAACTGTACTTTTCCACTTTTTACATTTATTACGTTTACTAATCTGGATTCTTTTACCACAGGTTCTGTTACAAAGCCTTCATTCATCCACAGACCTACATTCATCTTTCTCAGACCAAGCCACAAGTATATACAATAGTACCTTTATTGCACACTGACTGTATACCATTTTTAAAATCAGTTTTAGCTGTTGGGACAGTAGATTAACCATCAGCATGTACTAAAGTCTTTCACAGGAGAAAATAGGTTTGCAATATCCTTTAAGATCTTTTAAGATTCAGAACATTCTGTTTGGAAGGTTTTTGTATTACATAAGCACAACATCTTCTTTGTTTTAACTTTTCACTTTCAAAGATGTAAACTTACAGCAGTTACACAGCCTCATGTGTGAAATTGCTGATGTTGACTTGGAGGCTGACAACAGGACAACAACCTCTTAGACCGTACCTCCTGGATATCCTTTCAGAGGATTCTGACCCATTTTCCTGTGAACAGTGCCAAAAAAAGTAGATGTAGTTAAATGCAGAGATTGTCTACAGATGCTGTGTGTGGCATGTGATGGCTATCTGCAAAACACACATGTTTTGCATAATAGAGGGTCAATAATTGATGGATTCTCCAAACCACTTTTCCCATAAAAAGTGGTTGTGGCTGACTGCAGCAGCAGTTACAAAGAATGCAAGCAAGGTATTGTTGTTTATTGCTTGTTATTACCATACCATCTTTTTTAACAATGGAAAACTTATTTATCCTGTTAAAGTCTCTCTGCTTCCTGTACTGGAGCCAAGTTTAATATTTGGATGTGGTTCTCAGGATCTTTCAGTAATACAAGGATGCTAGGATCACTAGGACCTGTCATCCAAGTTTGGTTGACATTATCAGGCCGCTATGATCTCCATTTTTCATGACTGACTTGCAGGATATGTGCATAAATGTTGAATCCAGAACTTAATCAAAAGTCGGTACTGGCCTGGGGCAGTTAGAGAACATGAGAAAATGCACTTACAAACATGCCTTTTATGTAATGGTAATGGCATGGCAATAACTCTATGTCCTAAAGTATACCTTTTATGAATGTAGTTTACATTTTTATTAAACTTCCAAACAATTATAACACCACCAGCATGTTTTCTAACTGTACTCTACTTCTTGCTAGAGCAGCTTACCAGCCACTCTAGACACAGCTTGCTGGTTTGTGTGGAGTGTTTTGAGCATATGCTAACTAGAGAATGATGACATGACTCTATATGCTCTGTGCTAATTGTGTGATAGAGGTGTACATGTTAAGCTTCTTATATTGGGTTTTTGAGCAGTGGAGTCCGACGCCACCGCACCGGGATGGCTCAGAATAAACAATTCTCGACAACGAGTATGCTCATGCTAGCTCCCTAACTACCACAGCCTCAGGTGAACAGAATCAACAGAACAAAATACATAAACCAAACACACATGAAACCAACTGAACCGGGACATGGATATCAACCTAAAAGTCAGTGAAACTAGACATGAACATAAGTCCTGAGGAGAGCCTGCGGGCCGTGGTGGCACAGACCTGACAGTACCCCCTCTCGAGGTGTCCGGGTGGGTCCCCAGACGGGGACGTCCCGGGCACCGGCCAGAAACCAGAGAACCGGAACCGACCATGGAAGGACCCCGCTGGTCCTGGTTAGTCCATAGTAGAGACCCAGACCCAATCACCTGGTTCGTAGGATGCCCCCCCCCCCCTTTCGGTCCGCTTGTTCCTTGTAGCACCACTGAGAGCACTCGCTACATGATGCCACTACCGATGTATACCAGGACCAGGCGAACATGACGTACGTGAGACGGCAGGTCGGGGGAGTAGGCGAGAATGTTGTCCAGAAAGAGCACCACGAAGCGTTTGAGGTAATCTTTCAGGACGTCATTGATAAATGCCTGGAAGACAGAGGGGGCATTCGCTAACCCATACAGTATGACCCGGTACTGGAAATGCCCCCTGGTGGTCATAATCGCCATTTTCCATTCGCCCCCTCCCTGATGCGTACTATATTATACGTGCTGCAGAGATCTAACTTCGGAAATTAATCCCTCCTCGCGTTGAGTGCCCGATAGTCTATGCACGGCCTTAACCCACCTCCCTTCTTCCGAATGAAAAAGAACCCAGAAGCTACCAGAGACTTAGACGGGGTGATGTATCCCTGAGCTAGTGCTTCCTTAATATACTCCTCCATCGCCCGCTCCTCGACCCCTGTGAGGGGGTAGATCCGAGCTTTGGGCAAAGTGGCACCCTCCACTAGATCAATAGTGCAATCGTACGGACGATGGGGGGCTAGCGGCACTGGACTCCCATGGCAAAACTACTACGGGGACCAAGACACGATCGTTCGGGCCAGGAGATGTGGGGGTCATGCTGGCTCAGCCAGAGCAGACCTAGTATCATCTCGTGCTTGGAGACCGGCAGAACCAGCAGTGATGGCACCTCTTGGTGGAGGAAGCTGACCCCGAACTTTAACCCATCCGTGAGGTGAATGATGTGGAGGGGCCTCGGGAGTGGCACGGTTGGGATACGCAGTCGTTCTACTACGTCCAGTCGTTCTACGTAGCTGCCCTCCGCTCCACAGTCGATCAGGGCTGAAACGACAAGAGACTGGCACTGGTAGGATATCGTGACAGTCAACGTGATCGATCGCGAGACGAGTCTCCAGACAGGAACACTTACTGCATTAGCGCGAGGAGTCCCTTCCTCGCGCGCTTCAGTGAATAGGCTTGACTTTACTCTGAGTCGTCTCTTACAGTCCTTGCTTCGGTGTCCCGCCACTCCGCAGTAGTAACAGAGCCCCTCACAGCTCCACCTGCTGCACTCCTACGGTGTAAGGCCACCTATGCCTATCTTACTGACCGGTACTGTAGACGACGATGGGGCATGTATCCCCTCTGAACTCATGAAACTCTCCCTGATCTGAACAGCCGGACCGGTCTGCCTTCTGGGCCTGGCTGCAGAACCCCAAGAGTGCGGAACTGTAGCGCGTATTGGGCCGCTGACCTAGCGCCCTGCTCCATCCGCAGCAGGACGTCACCCTTCATGAGCCCTTCTCAGGGGTGTTGAAACACTGCCTTAAAATGTTTAAGGTATTCCGAGAAGGGCTTCTTATTAAGGTGGCTGTGGCCCAATCTAGAGCTTTACCAGCGAGACGGGATACAAGGAAGGCGATCTTTGCCTGGTCAGTGCCGGTCAAGTGATTCTTAAAGATGACCATGCACTGTAGCAAGAACCCCTCGCAAAGCTCCGGATCACCGTGATACGTATCCGGTTTACTAACTGGATACGGACTAGGGGAAGTAGTGACAGGGCCGGGAGGACTAGTGGGCTCCAACGAAGACTGAACCAGTTTTGTGAGCCCCTGAATGCCACCCACTAGTTGGGTGACTTGTTCCTGCTGGTCCACCTGTTGCTGCACTAGGTGACCAACAGTCGCTGACACACTCTGCAAAGTGTGTTGCTGTTGCCCCAGGAATTGACCCTGGGCACGAACAGCCCGATTCAAGGCCTCCATCCCCGCTGTTCGGAGGCTGACGGCCAAGAATTCTGTCATGATCCGCCAGGTCAGACAATGAGGGTGAACACTTGCAGGGGATGGACCAAAGCGAGAGAGTTTATTAACTCAAAACCGGGCAGAAACCAAGGAAAAGCAGCAATAGTTAACAGGATGAAACGTGAAACAGAACGACAACCGTGGCAACGCAACAGGGCAAAACAAAAGAGCACACCTGTGGCTGGTGAGAGACGAGGGCTAGGCTAGCGAACCAGGGATGAGCCAGAACAATAACGCTAACCCAAACCTACAGGCAGTGCCTGGGGAAAACCGTGAAAACCAAAATGCTGCGCTAGTCAGGCGCTTATGAACTTACTTGACTCCAGAGCAGAGGGACAGCTGCTGAACTCAAATGACAAAACCGATACAAAGACAGGGCTAGCTTCCTTGAGTACAGGCAATACCTCAAGCCCATACTTGAGCTAACTACCGTGACTAAGCTTCGAGCACGAAGCGTAGTGAGTTAAGCTCACTCACGTGAACAAGCCTCTTACAGATCCCTATGGTACAATATGACCTTAGGGAAGCAAGTAGTCACGGTTCGGCAGATACACTAGAGTCCCTAGGCTACGGAGGTTAGCCTCTTCTACCTGAGGCCGTTGCAGAGCCCAATGGATTTAGTCTGCACTACGACACACAAGATCCAAAACTGAGTTATTTCTCGGCACTGGCTGCTGGCGCTAGCCCTCCTTAAATATACCAGCCACAGGTGGAATGTATTAAATAAGCATGAATACAAACACATGAATACAACATAACAGTGAAGCGTGAACTGAACATGACTGTCAACGTAAAAGTCCCTTTCAAAACAAGTGAAGTCCATTTTGCTTTTAGGCTGTTTAGGTATTCTTCTAGAAAATGTTTCCGTGGATGACCTCTTTAGGCTTTAGGCTCTTTAGACCTCTTTAATTGCATCTTAGGGCACTATTGTGCATATCAGAGTACTGCAACCTCCCACAGTTCAGCCGTAATCCAATCATGAACACTGTATGTCAGTGCATCATCTGAATGTGGACCAGTGTGCAGGGTGAGTCTCTTGCCTATAGACCAAACCTATAGACCAATCCTATAGACCAAGAAGTAACTGTGTAGTCTAGTCAGACTTTTTTTTTTGACTGGACCATGCCTATTGACTGGACCATGCCTATTTTCACATTTCAAAACAAATATACTGGATCTACTTTTTAAATTATGTAAAAATTTGTATGCACTTTTAAAAGTAATCCCAACTAGAATATTGTTAGGTAAAAACTACAAATGTTTATTGTACAGTGCAAAACCAGATAAGTTAACTTGAAAAACTTTGATAAATATTAGAAAAACTGAATGTAAGTCTTAATACATTAATTTTACCTTAATAGATACTTTTATTCTTAATACTTTAATAGCATTGAATCTAACTGAAGATGAAGAATGTTGCATTTTAATAATGTTTCAGTCTTTCATTCCTTAATTGACTATTATTAATCTGCCCATAATGCTAACAGTATGATTTTGTGGGAATGCAAGAGTGAACACAGCAGTACTCAGCCAGCACATTGTCACACTCTGCAACACAGGAAACAGTAATTTGCTCCCACAGCCTACAACGCTGTTGCCAGGCAACCAACCATTATGTAAAATGCAACTGCATAGCTAGGAGAGGGTAGCATGGGAAAATTATGTATGTATGATGTATTTTTGAGTGTACATTTTTACAGTAACTAGTTAATAAACTAACTGTTTTGTAAACTGTTTAGCAAGCCTTGGTGTACTTTAAGGTTTGCTTGAGATAATAAGTTCTGTTGTTGATTGAATCCATCTTGCCCTCCACACTCTGCAGGTTTCTAGGACCAGAGAAAGCAAAGCAAAACATCACAGAGCCACTGCAATACTTCACTGACAGGGTGTTCTTTTTAGCATGTGTTTCATTCTTTCTTCTTCAGACATACCGCTAATCCAAACATACCAGAAAAGTTCCAGTTTGGTTTCATCACTGCACAGAAGTTTTGATATTCTGTTCTGTGGAGGAAAGAAACAAAGCTGCAAGGTCTATGGATAAGCATGTTTTTAATGGTTTCAAATTGTAATGTGGTGCTCACTTACACCGGGGTTTGAACCCAGGCCGCCGTGTTGGCGGGCCGGCGCGCTACTGAGTGAGCTACCGCGATCACGTGACCAACGGGCCCAAGTGCAGAGTCTTTAATCTCAGAGCAGGCAAAACGGAAATGAGAAGTAAAGCCACTCGGGACTCGAACCCAGGCCGCCGCGTCGCGAGACTGACGCTCTGATGAAAGCGGCCAACAAGTGAACAAATGAAAAATGAGACGTCGCGTCTAACGCAAAATAAAGGCTTGAAACAAACAAACAAAGGACGCCAGGGGAGAGCTGGCTACCTCTTTAACACTAGAGGGAAATATAACCAAGGGCAAAAAGGATCTCCCAAAAGAAACGAGAAAACTGGGAAGTTACAGGGAAGGCAGACACTCCTGCCTTCCTCTGCTACACGAGGAAAGTTGGAGCAATATGCTAAATGTGGAAAAATGCTTTCAATAAAATGTTATTAAACCATTCAAAATGAGTGTGGCCTCATTTCCTTTATTCTTCTTTCTGAGGTCTTGAAGGATGAATGTTGAATACACAAGATGTTTTACAGTCATGTAGATTCCAGGAAGTTTGGAAGAACTGAGGAGAGTATATTATATTAATGAAAAAAAAAATCAAGATTGACTTTTTTTCTGTAGTTGTGTAAGAATGGTACCACAATGCCAATATGCCATGAGTCAATCTTATTTTTTTCTAACTACTTCACAACTTCAGTAATTGTTTTGTAATCGTAATATATTCCCTGAGCAATTATCATGTGTTACAAGGCATTACTGTATGGTTTAATGTATACTCATAATGATATTACATACAAGAGCTAATAATTTAAACTATGTTTAGCACATACAAATTCACATGCTCTTGAATCATGTGCGACCTTAATCCCCTTGTTAAGATTCTAATGCAGTGTGGCTGCTGTGCAATACCAACTGGCCTACTAACATCTAACAATCCTACTTGAACACAGACACAGAGAAGTCTGCAGACTTGACAATTTCAGAAACTACAGTTTATTGTTTTTACTGTTTACAGTTACAGTTTTATACCACTAGTCCTTGAGGGCCAAAGTGAGGGTACATTCATATTGATTATGAGGCCATTCTAAAAGTTTTATCTTGGGTGCATAGTTCATAAAGGATTTAAAGATGTGTATGTGTATGGATTTATATTTCCAGAATTTGTTGTTTAGCAAAAACTGTTTTTCCATATACCTGTGCAATGTTTCCTGCACCACTGGCTGCCAGACAACCCAGACAAAGCATTATAGATCCACTCCCATTGTTAACAGGTTTTACTTTGTCTATTTGGTCAACATATAAGCAATTCTGAGATTTTGTTGGTCTTCCAGATCTTGACTGCCATTTCTTAATGAGTATGTACTGACCGGCATGAAACATTTTTAAACAGTGGTCTGAAAGGGTTGTGTTTTTAAACTTAAAAAAAGATATGTGAGAAGTTAATATAGTGCTTATATTTTACATGTTTATTATTGATAAATTATGGCCGAAAATTACAACCAAAAATGTAATGTCTTTTTGTGGTTCACTGGTTCACTTAGAACATAGCGCCCTCTGCTGTATGCATACTGTTTCTGTGTAATAGCACTGAAGAGATGGACAGAAAACGTCACATAATTTACTGTAGTTAGGTAGGTATTTATTTTTTTGATTGAAAGATAAATAAAATGCAATGTAATGTGGAATGGCCTGATGGTGGTGCTATAGTGTCAAACTTTGAGGTCCATATCTCCTACCCTGTATCATGTAGGAGATCTCAAAACAGGCCTTACTGTAACACTTGAAGTTTGTAAGTAAATTATTATTTGAATGGGAGATTTTAAAATAGGCACATCTACAACAAGCCAATCAATCCATCTGGACAGAGTTTAGATTTTTTTTAGGTCATAACTCAGCCATACATTTTCCAACTGGGACCAAATTTTTTATTTCAATATTTAATATAATATTAGTGCAATTCACTAGCAGAAAAGTTATTTCTGAGTGTAGGTGAGGTTTTCGTATTACAATACCGCTTTCTGCAGTTTAACACAAAATAAAGTGTTTGATCCACATTGCAGGTGTAGAAACTTTGTGTGACACAAGCACTACAATACTACAACAATGCCCACATCTGACTTAATCCACTTGGTCAGGCTTTCATTAAAATATGAAATTAGTACTGTTATAATGTTGTGAACACATGTTAAAAGTAAAAACAAAAAAACATTTTAGGTGTAGGTAGGTAAGGTTTTACAACACAATTGATACAGTTTAATGCAGTCGATCTGCTTTGCCATGTCCTGAAATGCCATTTCAGTGTGATCGTAGCACCAAAACAAGGCTTCTATTAACTAAACAAATGTGTCTAGGCATGGACTAATATGTTGTCCCTTGGGTCAAGGTTCTTGAAAACTCTTGCCAGGATATGATTTCAAACATATCATTTGTTAGTGGAGCAAGCACAGATGAAATGAATGTTTTAGCACACATGCAATCAGGTTACCTGCTACTGAACAGTGGACTGAAAGTTAAAATTTTATCAAAATGACTGAAATGAATTTACTTCCATGGGCCACTTGTGGCTCAACCCTAAAATGAGTGCATGCAATGTGATTTCATGTATGGCTTGAGAGAACATTTTGGGAGACTATGAATATAGGGTCAAAAAGGAACCATGCACCATTTTGGCAAAATTGTATAAATTCAATGAACATTCTTTTATATGTGTTTCTAATTTGGATCATTTGTGATAAACCTAGAGTACGTTATTCAGAATAACCACACATAACATACTGGTTTATTTGTGTACTGCAGCCATATTGTGCAACAAAAGCAACATTTTTTCTATAATTATTCACTTTTGGATCCACAGGTGTTTCAATACCACACTTGAGACACGCTTATTAAATTCCAGAGATTTTTTGCATTTTTCACACTGACAGAGACAGTAATGGACTGCTAATGTTCACACACTACTTTTGCGTTGACCGTGACCGCAGAGGTGGGGATCAAACTTATACACTTTGTATATAAAGGAATGGTTTTATGGTTACACCCCAAGGTGTAGCGACATGGAACGGGTAGCGACATGAGCTTCCCCGATGGGAGCGTCTTCGGGGTCTTACATTGAGCACACTCACTGCATGATGCCACTACCCGATGTATATCTGCCCTCATCCCCTCCCACCAATATTTGGGAGAGAGCAGATAGTACGTGCGGGCCTCACCTGGATGACCCGATGCCGGAGAAGCGTGAGCCCAACCGATGAGCTTCTCCCGAAAAGCCCCTGGGACGTAGACCTTGTCCACAGGGCATGATGGGGGCACGGTGGTGCGTTTGAGGGCCTCGTCTATCTCAGTATCCAGGTCCCACTGAATTGCCGCGACAGTGACACCCGACGGCAGGATGGATGCTGGAGTGTTCTCTCCCCCATCCGCAGACTGGTGAATACGAGAGAGAGCGTCCGCTTTGGTGTTGCGGGAGCCCGGACGATACGAGATCGTAAATCTGAACCTGGTGAAGAACAGGGACCACCTAGCTTGCCGGGGGTTCAGACACTTGGCATTTCTCAAAAACTCTAGATTCTTGTGATCCGTTAATACCAGGAATGGGTAGGCAGCACCCTCTAACCAATGACGCCACTCTCCGAGCGCCATTTTGACTGCTAGGAGCTCCCTATCCCCTACCCCGTAATTCCGTTCCGGTCTGATCCATCTGAATCCCCCGCTCACTGATAATGTACCCTAGGAAAGGGATCTCATGGACGTGAAACACGCACTTCTCTAATTTAGCGAATAGCAGGTGGGCCCTGAGCCTCACCAGGACCAAACGAACTTGACGGATGTGCGTATACAGGTCGGTATCCACGAAGCGTCCTAGGTAGTCTTTCAGGACGTCATTTATGAAAGCCTGGAAGACGGAGGGGGCGTTTGCTAACCCATACGGCATAACCCGGTACTGGAAATGCCCCCTGGTGGTCATGAACGCCGTCTTCCATTTGTCCCCCTCCCTGATACGCACCAGGTTATACGCACTGCGGAGATCCAATTTCGTGAATGTCTGGGCTCCCCGCAGCTGATCGAGAGCGGAAGGCACCAACGGCATAGGAAATGGGTACCTATTGGTGATTGCGTTGATGTATTCCTGAGATAAAGCCTCTGAAATGTAGTCCTCCATTGCCCTCTCTTCTTCCCCCGTAAGGGGGTAGATTATGGCTTTAGGTAAAGTGGCCCCTTCTACCAGATCTATGGCGCAATCGTAAGGGCGATGGGGGGGGGCTTAGCGGCACTGGACTTACTGAACACATCTCGCATATCGTTATACTCTGGTGGCAGGGCTACCGTGTTTTCGGGCTCGGGGCTCTCTACGGAGGTAGACATGACCCTAAGGGGAGCTAGGGTAAGGCACTTGTCACGGCAATAAGGGGACCAGGATACAATCTCCCGTTCAGGCCAGGAGATATGAGGGTTATGCTGGCTCAACCAGGGCAGACCTAGTATCATCTCATGCTCTGAGACAGGTAGAACCAGCAGGGATGCCACATCCTGGTGGAGGAAGCTCACGGCGAGACAAAATCCCTCAGTACGGTGAGTGATGGGCCGAAGACCCATGGGCTGTCCATCCAGGGCGGTGACGCGGAGGGGCTTCGGGAGCGGCACGGTCGGGATCCGCAGACGCTGCGCGATGTCAGCTCGCAGGAAGCTGCCCTCCGCTCCACAGTCGATCAGTGCTGAAACGACAAGAGACTGGCTCTGGTAGGAAACCCTAACCGGCAACGTGATCGACCGGGAAACAAGTCCCTTGACAGGCAGACTCACCGCATTGGTTCGAGGGGTCCCTTCCTCGCGCTCCTCGGTGAATAGGCAGGATTTCAATGGGAGTTGTCGAGGACAGGCCTTCCTTCCGTGCTCCACAGCAGTAGCAGAGTCCCTCTTGGCTCCGTCTACTGCGTTCTTCCTGTGTGAGGCCCCGGGCGCCCACTTCCATGGGCTTGCAGGTCGTTCCTGCCGACGACATTGGGGCGGTTCACCCCTCTGAACCAGCGAGTAGCTCTCTTCTCTGGACAGCCGGACCGGTCTGCCTTCCCGGCCTGGCCGCTGAACCCCCAGCTTCGGGAACCTGGGGTTAGTAGGACGACCCAGAAGCTGGTCCAACCTAATAGCGAGCGTGATAAGCTCATCAAGCTCAAGCGACTCACCCCGGCATGCCATCTCCCGCTGCAGATGCGGATTAAGTCCGTTGCGGAACAGCGCCACCAGGGCCGGCTGGTTCCACCTGCTACCAGCAACTAGCGTTCGGAACTCCAGCGCATACTGGGCTGCCGGCTTGGAGCCCTGCTCCATCCGCAGCAGGAGATCGCCCTTAGTGAGCCCCTCTCGGGGGTGTTGGAACACCGCCTTGAACTGCTTCAAGTATTCCGAGAAGGGCTTCTCACTGAGGTCCTCCCAGGTGGCTGTGGCCCAGTCCAGAGCTTTTCCAGCGAGTCGGGATACGAGAAAGGCGATCTTCGCCTGGTCAGTGCTGGTTGGGTGATTATTAAAGAAAACCGCACACTGTAGCAAGAACCCCTCGCAAAGCTCCGGATCGCCATGGTACGTATCCGGCTCTCCAACCGGATACGGGCGCGGCGACACGGGCGTGACACTAGGCTAGCACACATATGGTGCACACCAAATTTCAACTCAATGGGACAAATGGGGACTGATAAATATTTTATATTTGATATTTAAATTTTATAGTGCTCCCTATTAACTAATTGGGTGAAAGGTTTGGTAAAAATTGTCAATCAAGAGCATTCTTTGCCACTTTTGTGAACTAAGCTCCACTTTGAAAATGAGTTTATGACACATTATGCCCAAGTTGCTCATACATATCCAATTAAAAAAACTGTGAACATTTTGACAACAATATTGTAAGGATGCCTTCAACATCTAAACACTAAAATGACATATAAACTACAATAACAGACTGCTTAGGTTTATACAGCACAACCTTTTAACAGAGAGGCCCCATAGTAACAGCTGAGGTAGGGATTGAACCTAATAACCTAATAATCATATTCAAAGACAATTATTTTAATGTTGAGCCTCAAGTCGCCAATGAAAGCACTGTCATTGTTGAGAAAGTTTTAAGTAAGTGTCCAAACCTTTTATTATTATTATTTTTTATCAACTTCACACCATCCAAGGGCCTCGAAAAATCCACGAAATCCACCTGATCAATGTACAGATGGCCCGTAGTATAGGTTTGTCACATATGTGTGAAGTATAAAATTGTAACAATGGCATCATACGAGAAGGTTTTTGTCAGACGTAGTTCAGAAGCCTTCTGCCGGCGTTACGTTCACTGCAGGATTAAAGTGTGTTTTTCTACATTCTTAAGGCTGACTGACAGAGTCGATTCTTCAAGTGCCGAGAAGCAAATAAAAAACCACAATAATGCTTTTTTTAACATTTACTTTTTTTTACTCCACATATTGTTTCTAGACCACAAATCAACATATTTACAGCAGCAGTCATGGGATATGGGAAACTGTTTGACGATATGGTCCCAAAAACCAGCATCAGAATGTTTCCCAACCAGAAGCGATGGCTGCCTAAAACGTGGGGCTGATCATTTAAAAAAAAAAAACTTTAATACTAAGAAAAGTCTGTACATGGCAAAGAGGACAAAATGCTCTGATAGGCGTTAAATTACAGAACACAGTATAGTGAAGAGCAGATCACTCTTACTTTCTGAAAACGTGTTTTGGAAAAGGGAAATGCACTAATATGATGTTTCACTGACACAACAGCTTCATTTGCAATTAGAATACAGAATTTTATTTGTGATAATATCACTGTTAAAAAGCACTTTAGTACTTGAAAAAGTTCATAAAATGATCCCACTGTGGTTAAATGAAGCAATGGGAAGAGAATACAACTTTTACTCTGCAAAAACCCTTTTATTCATTTAAAACTTGTTTTGGACAATAGATATGCACTAACATGTTTCAATGGAACACTTGACAAAAAGTGTTAATTGGCTTTGAGAATAAAGAATGTGTATTTTGTGTGTTACTATGAAAATGCTTTTGTGCACATGGCAAAGTGGACAAAACACTCTTGTTAAACTGCATGTAACAGTATTGTGAAGAGAAGACCACTCAAACACTCTGAAAAAAACTCATTTTCTGTGAAAATGTGTTTGCACACTGCACGAAACACTATTGGCATTAAACTGCATCTAACAGTATGTGAAAAAAAGACTTCTCTAACTCACTGAAAACACGTGTATTCTCTTAAAACGTGTTTTGGACAGTGAAAATACACTCATACGATTTTCACTGAAAGCTTGATACAATAGCTTAATTCGCATTGAAAATAAAAAATGATTTGTTTTAGTCTTTGTGTTATTTAAAAAATGCACACATGGCAAAGTGAAGGAAACACTCTTGTTGGCATTCTTCATCTAACAGTATTGTGAAGAGAAGACACTCTAACTCTCTGAAAACACTTTTCTTTTCTTAAAACATGGTTTCAACAATGGAAAGCAATATAACGAAGTTTTATTGAAAGCTAGACACAATACCTTATTTCGGATTGAGAATAAATAATGATTTCTTTCTGTTTTTATTTAACTGTGAAAATGCATTTGCGCACACCGCAAAGTGCACGAAACACTCTTCTTGACATTATTGGGAAGATAAGACCACTTTTACTTTCTGAAAACATTTTTCTTCTCCTAAAGCATGTTTTAAACAGTGACTATGCATTTTTATTACTGAAAGGTTGACACAATACCTTAATTCAGATAGAGAATAAAGAATTATTTGTTTTTGGTCTTTCTCTTACAGTGAAAATGCGTTTCTGCACACGGCAAAGTCCACGAACCCATCTTGTTGTTATTAAACTGCATATAACAGTATTTGTGAAGAAAATACTACTCAAACTCTCTGACAACACCTTTCCTCTCTTAAAACGTTGCTTGGTCAATGGAAATGCACTAAATATGGTGCATTTCTCTTGAAAGCTTGACACAATACGGACATTCGGATTGAAAAAAAACAATGATTTCTTTCGGTCATTCTTTTACTGTGAAAATGCGTTTCTGCACACAGCAAAGTGAACAAAACACTCTCACTTGCATTAAACTGCAGCTAACAGTATTGTGAAGAGAATGCTCTCTATTCTAACTCTCTGAAAACACATTTCTTCCCTTTAAATCTGTTTTGAACAATGAAAAGGCACTTATTTTTTTCTTAAAAGCTTTGCACAATAGTGTAATTTTTCGCATTGAGAAATAAAAAATGATTTGTTTTTTTCTTTCTCTTACTGTGGAAATGCGTTTCTGCACACGGCAAAATGCACAAAACATATACGTTTTTTTTACTGAAAGGTTGACACTGTGAAAATACGTTCACAAAGTGCAAGAAACACTGTTTTTGGTGCTTCCTTATCTTAAAAGTAGGTTTGAACAACGGAAATCCACTAATAAGATGAAAGATAGAAAAAATAGCTTTTTCTCATTGAGAATAAAGAATTATTTGTTTTGGTGTTTTTCTTATATGATTTCTTTAGTGAAACAATACCTTTATTCGTGTTGAGAATAAAGAAAGATTTGTTTTCGTCGTTCTCTTACTGTGAAAATGCGTTTGCGGACACCGTAAAGTGCACGAAACACTCTTGTTGGTATTAAAGCACATTGAACATTATTGTGAATAGAAGACTACTCTTACTCTCTGAAAACACTTTCCCTATCTTAAAACGTGGTGTCTTAAACCGAAATGCATGATGTTTTATTGAAAGCTTGACACAATAGCTTTATTCACATTAAAAATAAAGAATGGTTTGATTTAGTCTTTCTCTTAGTGTTAAAATGCGTTTCTGCACACGGCAAACTAAAAAAAACACTGTTATGAGATTTTTCAAGTGAAATGTTGACACAATACCTTCATAGAGAATAAAGAATGGTTTGTTTTGGTCTGTCTCTTACTGTTAAAATGCGTTTCTGCACACGGCAAAGTGCACAAAACACTATTATAAGATTGTTCAAGAGAAATATTGACACAAAAGCTTCATTCGTATTGAGAATTTAGAATGGTTTGTTTTGGTCTTTCTCTTACTCTAAAACGGCGTTTCTGCAAACGGCAAACTCACAAAACACTTTTATAAGATTTTTCAAGTGAGAAATTGACTCAATAGCTTCATTTGTATTGAGAATATAGAAAGGATTGTTTTGGTCTTTCTCTTACTCTAAAAAGGCGTTTCTGCAAACGGCAAGGTGCAGAAAACACTATTACAACATTTATCTAATGAAACCCCTTCATTTGTATTGAGAATATAGAATGGTTTGTTTTGGTCGTTCTCTTACTGTTAAAGTGCGTTTCTGCACACGGCAAAGTGCAGAAACAATATTATAAGATTTATCTACTGAAACCCCTTTCATTTGTAATGAGAATAAAGAATGATTTGTTTTGGTCTGTCTCTTACTGTTAAAATGCATTTCTGCACACGGCAAAGTGCAGAAACACTATTATAAAGGTTATTCTAGTGAAACATTGACAAAAAAGCTTCATTCGTATTGAGAATATAGAATGGTTTGTTTTGGGCTTTCTCTTACTCTAAAAAGGCGTTTCAGCAAACGGCAAGGTGCAGAAAACACTTTTACAAGATTTATCTAATGAAACCCCTTCATTTGTATTGAGAATAAAGAATGGTTTTGTTTTGGTCTTTCTCTTACTCTAAAAAGGCGTTTCTGCAAACGGCAAACTCACAAAACACTTTGTTTTGGTCGTTCTCTTACTGTTAAAATGCATTTCTGTCACAAGTCACAAATCACAATTATAAGGTTATTCTAGTGAAACATTGACAAAAAAGCTTCATTCGTATTGAGAATTTAGAATGGTTTGTTTTGGTCTTTCTCTTACTCTAAAAAGGCGTTTCTGCAAATGGCAAACTCACAAAACACTTTTATAAGATTTTTCAAGTGAGAAATTGACTCAATAGCTTCATTTGTATTGAGAATATAGAATGGTTTGTTTTGGTCTTTCTCTTACTGTTAAAATGCGTTTCTGCAAACGGCAAAGTGCAGAAAACACTATTATAAGATTATTCTAGTGAAACATTGACAAAAAGCTTCATTCGTATTGAGAATTTAGAATGGTTTGTTTTGGTCTTTCTCTTACTCTAAAAAGGCGTTTCTGCAAATGGCAAACTCACAAAACACTTTTATAAGATTTTACAAGTGAGAAATTGACTCAATAGCTTCAATTGTATTGAGAATATAGAATGGATTGTTTTGGTTGTTCTCTTACTGTATAAATGCGTTTCTGCAAACGGCAAAGTGCAGAAAACACTATTATAAGGTTTTTCTAGTGAAACATTGACACAAAAGCTTCATTCGTATTGAGAATATAGAATGGTTTGTTTTGGACGTTCTCTTACTGTTAAAATACGATTCGGCACACGGCAAAGTCACAAAACACTATTATCAGGTTATCCTAGTGAAACATCGTCATTTCTATGGAGAAAAAAGAATGGTTTGGTTTGGTCTTTCTCTTACTGTTAAAGTGCGTTTCTGCACACGGCAAAGTGCAGAAACAATATTATAAGATTTATCTACTGAAACCTCTTTCATTTGTAATGAGAATAAAGAATGGTTTGTTTTGGTCGTTCTCTTACTGTTAAAATACGTTTCTGCACACGGCAAGGTGCAGAAAACACTATTACAAGATTTATCTAATGAAACCCCTTCATTTGTATTGAGAATATAGAATGGTTTGTTTTGGTCGTTCTCTTACTGTTAAAATGCATTTCTGCAAATGGCAAAGTGCAGAAAACACTATTATAAGGTTATTCTAGTGAAACATTGACACAGAAGCTTCATTCGTATTGAGAATATAGAATGGTTTGTTTTGGGCTTTCTCTTACTCTAAAAAGGCGTTTCCGTAAACGGCAAAGTGCAGAAAACACTATTATAAGGTTATTCTAGTGAAACATTGACAAAAAAGCTTCATTCGTATTGAGAATTTAGAATGGTTTGTTTTGGTCTTTCTCTTACTCTAAAAAGGCGTTTCTGCAAACGGCAAACTCACAAAACACTTTTATAAGATTTTTCAAGTGAGAAATTGACTCAATAGCTTCAATTGTATTGAGAATATAGAATGGATTGTTTTGGTCGTTCTCTTACTGTATAAATGCGTTTCTGCAAATGGCAAAGTGCAGAAAACACTATTATAAGGTTATTCTAGTGAAACATTGACAAAAAAGCTTCATTCGTATTGAGAATTTAGAATGGTTTGTTTTGGTCTTTCTCTTACTCTAAAAAGGCGTTTCTGTAAACGGCATAGTGCAGAAAACAGTATTATAAGGTTATTCTAGTGAAACATTGACACAGAAGCTTCATTCGTATTGAGAATATAGAATGGTTTGTTTTGGTCTTTCTCTTACTCTAAAAAGGCGTTTCTGCAAACGACAAGGTGCAGAAAACACTATTGCAAGATTTATCTAATGAAACTCCTTCATTTGTATTGAGAATTTAGAATGGTTTGTTTTGGGCTGTCTTGTACTGTTAAAATGCGTTTCTGCAAACGGCAAAGTGCAGAAAACACTATTATAAGGTTATTCTAGTGAAACATTGAAAAAAAAGCTTCATTCGTATTGAGAATATAGAATGGTTTGTTTTGGGCTTTCTCTTACTCTAAAAAGGCGTTTCCGTAAACGGCAAAGTGCAGAAAACACTATTATAAGGTTATTCTAGTGAAACATTGACAAAAAAGCTTCATTCGTATTGAGAATTTAGAATGGTTTGTTTTGGTCTTTCTCTTACTCTAAAAAGGCGTTTCTGCAAACGGCAAACTCACAAAACACTTTTATAAGATTTTTCAAGTGAGAAATTGACTCAATAGCTTCATTCGTATTGAGAATATAGAATGGGTTGTTTTGGGCTTTCTCTTACTCTAAAAAGGCGTTTCTGCAAACGGCAAGGTGCAGAAAACACTATTGCAAGATTTATCTAATGAAACTCCTTCATTTGTATTGAGAATTTAGAATGGTTTGTTTTGGGCTTTCTCTTACTCTAAAAAGGCGTTTCCGTAAACGGCAAAGTGCAGAAAACACTATTATAAGGTTATTCTAGTGAAACATTGACAAAAAAGCTTCATTCGTATTGAGAATTTAGAATGGTTTGTTTTGGGCTTTCTCTTACTCTAAAAAGGCGTTTCCGTAAACTGCAAAGTGCAGAAAACACTATTATAAGGTTATTCTAGTGAAACATTGACAAAAAAGCTTCATTCGTATTGAGAATTTAGAATGGTTTGTTTTGGTCTTTCTCTTACTCTAAAAAGGTGTTTCTGCAAACGGCAAACTCACAAAACACTTTTATAAGATTTTTCAAGTGAGAAATTGACTCAATAGCTTCATTCGTATTGAGAATATAGAATGGTTTGTTATGGTCTTTCTCTTACTCTAAAAAGGCGTTCCTGCAAACGGCAAAGTGCAGAAACACTTTTACAAGATTTATCTAATGAAACCCCTTCATTTGTATTGAGAATATAGAATGGATTGTTTTGGTCGTTCTCTTACTGTATAAATGCGTTTCTGCAAATGGCAAAGTGCAGAAAACACTATTATAAGGTTATTCTAGTGAAACATTGACACAGAAGCTTCATTCGTATTGAGAATATAGAATGGGTTGTTTTGGTCTTTCTCTTACTCTAAAAAGGCGTTTCTGCACACGGCAAAGTGCAGAAACACTTTTACAAGATTTATCTAATGAAACCCCTTCATTCGTATTGAGAATATAGAATGGTTTGTTTTGGGCTTTCTCTTACTCTAAAAAGGCGTTTCCGTAAACGGCAAAGTGCAGAAAACACTATTATAAGGTTATTCTAGTGAAACATTGACAAAAAAGCTTCATTCGTATTAAGAATATAGAATGGGTTGTTTTGGTGTTTCTCTTACTCTAAAAAGGCGTTTCTGCAAACGACAAGGTGCAGAAAACACTATTGCAAGATTTATCTAATGAAACTCCTTCATTTGTATTGAGAATTTAGAATGGTTTGTTTTGGGCTGTCTTGTACTGTTAAAATGCGTTTCTGCAAACGGCAAGGTGCAGAAAACACTATTATAAGGTTATTCTAGTGAAACATTGACAAAAAAGCTTCATTCGTATTGAGAATTTAGAATGGTTTGTTTTGAGCTTTCTCTTACTCTAAAAAGGCGTTTCTGCAAACGGCAAACTCACAAAACACTTTTATAAGATTTTTCAAGTGAGAAATTGACTCAATAGCTTCATTCGTATTGAGAATATAGAATGGTTTGTTTTGGTCTTTCTCTTACTCTAAAAAGGCGTTTCTGCACACGGCAAAGTGCAGAAACACTTTTACAAGATTTATCTAATGAAACCCCTTCATTCCTATTAAGAATATAGAATGGTTTATTTTGGGCTTTCTCTTACTCTAAAAAGGCGTTTCCGTAAACGGCAAAGTGCAGAAAACACTATTATAAAGGTTATTCTAGTGAAACATTGACAAAAAAGCTTCATTCGTATTGAGAATTTAGAATGGTTTGTTTTGGGCTTTCTCTTACTCTAAAAAGGCGTTTCCGTAAACTGCAAAGTGCAGAAAACACTATTATAAGGTTATTCTAGTGAAACATTGACAAAAAAGCTTCATTCGTATTGAGAATTTAGAATGGTTTGTTTTGGTCTTTCTCTTACTCTAAAAAGGTGTTTCTGCAAACGGCAAACTCACAAAACACTTTTATAAGATTTTTCAAGTGAGAAATTGACTCAATAGCTTCATTCGTATTGAGAATATAGAATGGTTTGTTATGGTCTTTCTCTTACTCTAAAAAGGCGTTCCTGCAAACGGCAAAGTGCAGAAACACTTTTACAAGATTTATCTAATGAAACCCCTTCATTTGTATTGAGAATATAGAATGGATTGTTTTGGTCGTTCTCTTACTGTATAAATGCGTTTCTGCAAATGGCAAAGTGCAGAAAACACTATTATAAGGTTATTCTAGTGAAACATTGACACAAAAGCTTCATTCGTATTGAGAATATAGAATGGTTTGTTATGGTCTTTCTCTTACTCTAAAAAGGCGTTCCTGCAAACGGCAAAGTGCAGAAACACTTTTACAAGATTTATCTAATGAAACCCCTTCATTTGTATTGAGAATATAAAATGGATTGTTTTGGTCGTTCTCTTACTGTATAAATGCGTTTCTGCAAATGGCAAAGTGCAGAAAACACTATTATAAGGTTATTCTAGTGAAACATTGACACAGAAGCTTCATTCGTATTGAGAATATAGAATGGGTTGTTTTGGTCTTTCTCTTACTCTAAAAAGGCGTTTCTGCACACGGCAAAGTGCAGAAACACTTTTACAAGATTTATCTAATGAAACCCCTTCATTCGTATTGAGAATATAGAATGGTTTGTTTTGGGCTTTCTCTTACTCTAAAAAGGCGTTTCCGTAAACGGCAAAGTGCAGAAAACACTATTATAAGGTTATTCTAGTGAAACATTGACAAAAAAGCTTCATTCGTATTAAGAATATAGAATGGGTTGTTTTGGTGTTTCTCTTACTCTAAAAAGGCGTTTCTGCAAACGACAAGGTGCAGAAAACACTATTGCAAGATTTATCTAATGAAACTCCTTCATTTGTATTGAGAATTTAGAATGGTTTGTTTTGGGCTGTCTTGTACTGTTAAAATGCGTTTCTGCAAACGGCAAGGTGCAGAAAACACTATTATAAGGTTATTCTAGTGAAACATTGACAAAAAAGCTTCATTCGTATTGAGAATTTAGAATGGTTTGTTTTGAGCTTTCTCTTACTCTAAAAAGGCGTTTCTGCAAACGGCAAACTCACAAAACACTTTTATAAGATTTTTCAAGTGAGAAATTGACTCAATAGCTTCATTCGTATTGAGAATATAGAATGGTTTGTTTTGGTCTTTCTCTTACTCTAAAAAGGCGTTTCTGCACACGGCAAAGTGCAGAAACACTTTTACAAGATTTATCTAATGAAACCCCTTCATTCCTATTAAGAATATAGAATGGTTTGTTTTGGGCTTTCTCTTACTCTAAAAAGGCGTTTCCGTAAACGGCAAAGTGCAGAAAACACTATTATAAGGTTATTCTAGTGAAACATTGACAAAAAAGCTTCATTCGTATTGAGAATTTAGAATGGTTTGTTTTGGGCTTTCTCTTACTCTAAAAAGGCGTTTCTGTAAACGGCAAAGTGCAGAAAACACTATTATAATGTTATTCTAGTGAAACATTGACAAAAAAGCTTCATCCGTATTGAGAATTTAGAATGGTTTGTTTTGGTCTTTCTCTTACTCTAAAAAGGCGTTTCTGTAAACGGCAAAGAGCAGAAAACACTATTATAAGGTTATTCTAGTGAAACATTGAAAAAAAAGCTTCATTCGTATTGAGAATTTAGAATGGTTTGTTTTGAGCTTTCTCTTACTCTAAAAAGGCGTTTCCGTAAACGGCAAAGTGCAGAAAACACTATTATAAGGTTATTCTAGTGAAACATTGACAAAAAAGCTTCATTCGTATTGAGAATTTAGAATGGTTTATTTTGGTCTTTCTCTTACTCTAAAAAGGCGTTTCTGCAAACGGCAAGGTGCAGAAAACACTATTGCAAGATTTATCTAATGAAACTCCTTCATTTGTATTGAGAATTTAGAATGGTTTGTTTTGGGCTGTCTTGTACTGTTAAAATGCGTTTCTGCAAACGGCAAAGTGCAGAAAACACTATTATAAGGTTATTCTAGTGAAACATTGAAAAAAAAGCTTCATTCGTATTGAGAATTTAGAATGGTTTGTTTTGGTCTTTCTCTTACTCTAAAAAGGCGTTTCTGTAAACGGCAAAGAGCAGAAAACACTATTATAAGGTTATTCTAGTGAAACATTGAAAAAAAAGCTTCATTCGTATTGAGAATTTAGAATGGTTTGTTTTGAGCTTTCTCTTACTCTAAAAAGGCGTTTCCATAAACGGCAAAGTGCAGAAAACACTATTATAAGGTTATTCTAGTGAAACATTGAAAAAAAAGCTTCATTCCTATTGAGAATTTAGAATGGTTTGTTTTGGTCTTTCTCTTACTCTAAAAAGGCGTTTCTGCACACGGCAAAGTGCAGAAACACTTTTACAAGATTTATCTAATGAAACCCCTTCATTCGTATTGAGAATATAGAATGGTTTGTTTTGGGCTTTCTCTTACTCTAAAAAGGCGTTTCCGTAAACGGCAAAGTGCAGAAAACACTATTATAAGATTATTCTAGTGAAACATTGACAAAAAAGCTTCATTCGTATTGAGAATATAGAATGGTTTGTTTTGGTCTTTCTCTTACTCTAAAAAGGCGTTTCTGCACACGGCAAAGTGCAGAAAACACTATTATAAGGTTATTCTAGTGAAACATTGACAAAAAAGCTTCATTCGTATTGAGAATATAGAATGGTTTGTTTTGGTCTTTCTCTTACTCTAAAAAGGCGTTTCTGCACACGGCAAAGTGCAGAAAAACTTTTACAAGATTTATCTAATGAAACCCCTTCATTCGTATTGAGAATATAGAATGGTTTGTTTTGGGCTTTCTCTTACTCTAAAAAGGCGTTTCTGCACACGGCAAAGTGCAGAAAACACTATTATAAGGTTATTCTAGTGAAACATTGACAAAAAAGCTTCATTCGTATTGAGAATTTAGAATGGTTTGTTTTGAGCTTTCTCTTACTCTAAAAAGGCGTTTCTGCAAACTGCAAGGTGCAGAAAACACTATTGCAAGATTTATCTAATGAAACCCCTTCATTTGTATTGAGAATGAAGAATGGTTTGTTTTGGGCTTTCTCTTACTCTAAAAAGGCGTTTCTGCAAACGGCAAACTCACAAAACACTTTTATAAGATTTTTCAAGTGAGAAATTGACTCAATAGCTTCATTCTTATTGAGAATATAGAATGGGTTGTTTTGGTCGTTTTCTTACTGTATAAATGAGTTTCCGCAAACAGCAAAGTGCAGAAAACACTATTATAAGATTATTCTAGTGAAACATTGACACAAAAGCTTCATTCGTTTTGAGAATTTAGAATGGTTTGTTTTGAGCTGTCTCTTACTCTAAAAAGGCGTTTCTGCAAACGGCAAACTCACAAAACACTTTTATAAGATTTTTCAAGTGAGAAATTGACTCAATATCTTCATTCGTATTGAAAATATAGAATGGTTTGTTTTGGTCTTTCTCTTACTCTAAAAAGGCGTTTCTGCAAACGGCAAGGTGCAGAAAACACTATTGCAAGATTTATCTAATGAAACTCCTTCATTTGTATTTAGAATTTAGAATGGTTTGTTTTTGGTTGTCTTGTACTGTTAAAATGCGTTTCTGCAAACGGCAAAGTGCAGAAAACACTATTATAAGGTTATTCTAGTGAAACATTGACAAAAAGCTTCATTCGTATTGAGAATATAGAATGGGTTGTTTTGGTCTTTCTCGTACTCTAAAAAGGCGTTTCTGCAAACGGCAAGGTGCAGAAAACACTATTGCAAGATTTATCTAATGAAACTCCTTCATTTGTATTGAGAATTTAGAATGGTTTGTTTTGGGCTGTCTTGTACTGTTAAAATGCGTTTCTGCAAACGGCAAAGTGCAGAAAACACTATTATAAGGTTATTCTAGTGAAACATTGACAAAAAAGCTTCATTCGTATTAAGAATATAGAATGGGTTGTTTTGGTCTTTCTCTTACTCTAAAAAGGCGTTTCTGCAAACGGCAAGGTGCAGAAAACGCTATTATAAGGTTATTCTAGTGAAACATTTACAAAAAAGCTTCATTCGTATTAAGAATATAGAATGGGTTGTTTTGGTCTTTCTCTTACTCTAAAAAGGCGTTTCTGCAAACGGCAAGGTGCAGAAAACACTATTATAAGGTTATTCTAGTGAAACATTTACAAAAAAGCTTGATTCGTATTAAGAATATAGAATGGGTTGTTTTGGTCTTTCTCTTACTCTAAAAAGGCGTTTCTGCAAACGGCAAGGTGCAGAAAACACTATTGCAAGATTTATCTAATGAAACCCCTTCATTTGTATTGAGAATGAAGAATGGTTTGTTTTGGGCTTTCTCTTACTCTAAAAAGGCGTTTCTGCAAACGGCAAACTCACAAAACACTTTTATAAGATTTTTCAAGTGAGAAATTGACTCAATAGCTTCAATTGTATTGAGAATATAGAATGGATTGTTTTGGTCGATCTCTTAATGTATAAATGCGTTTCTGCAAATGGCAAAGTGCAGCAAACACTATTATAAGGTTATTCTAGTGAAACATTGACACAGAAGCTTCATTCGTATTGAGAATATAGAATGGGTTGTTTTGGTCTTTCTCTTTCTCTAAAAAGGCGTTTCTGTAAAGGGCAAAGTACAGAAAACACTATTATAAGGTTATTCTAGTGAAACATTGACAAAAAAGCTTCATTCGTATTAAGAATATAGAATGGGTTGTTTTGGTCTTTCTCTTACTCTAAAAAGGCGTTTCTGCAAACGGCAAGGTGCAGAAAACACTATTATAAGGTTATTCTAGTGAAACATTGACAAAAAAGCTTCATTCGTATTAAGAATATAGAATGGGTTGTTTTGGTCTTTCTCTTACTCTAAAAAGGCGTTTCTGCAAACGGCAAGGTGCAGAAAACACTATTGCAAGATTTTTCTAATGAAACTCCTTCATTTGTATTGAGAATTTAGAATGGTTTGTTTTGGGTTGTTTTGTACTGTTAAAATGCGTTTCTGCAAACGGCAAAGTGCAGAAAACACTATTATAAGGTTATTCTAGTGAAACATTGACAAAAAAGCTTCATTCGTATTGAGAATTTAGAATGGTTTGTTTTGGTCTTTCTCTTACTCTAAAAAGGCGTTTCTGTAAACGGCAAAGTGCAGAAAACACTATTATAAGGTTATTCTAGTTAAACATTGACAAAAAAGCTTCATTCGTATTGAGAATTTAGAATGGTTTGTTTTGAGCTTTCTCTTACTCTAAAAAGGCGTTTCTGCAATCGGCAAACTCACAAAACACTTTTATAAGATTTTTCAAGTGAGAAATTGACTCAATAGCTTCATTCGTATTGAGAATATAGAATGGTTTGTTTTGGTCTTTCTCTTACTCTAAAAAGGCGTTTCTGCACACGGCAAAGTGCAGAAACACTTTTACAAGATTTCTCTAATGAAACCCCTTCATTTGTATTGAGAATAAAGAATGGTTTGTTTTGGGCTTTCTCTTACTCTAAAAAGGCGTTTCTGCAAACGGCAAACTCACAAAACACTTTTATAAGATTTTTCAAGTGAGAAATTGACTCAATAGCTTCAATTGTATTGAGAATATAGAATGGATTGTTTTGGTCGATCTCTTAATGTATAAATGCGTTTCTGCAAATGGCAAAGTGCAGAAAACACTATTATAAGGTTATTCTAGTGAAACATTGACACAGAAGCTTCATTCGTATTGAGAATATAGAATGGGTTGTTTTGGTCTTTCTCTTTCTCTAAAAAGGCGTTTCTTTAAACGGCAAAGTGCAGAAAACACTATTATAAGGTTATTCTAGTGAAACATTGACAAAAAAGCTTCATTCGTATTAAGAATATAGAATGGGTTGTTTTGGTCTTTCTCTTACTCTAAAAAGGCGTTTCTGCAAACGGCAAGGTGCAGAAAACACTATTGCAAGATTTTTCTAATGAAACTCCTTCATTTGTATTGAGAATTTAGAATGGTTTGTTTTGGGTTGTCTTGTACTGTTAAAATGCGTTTCTGCAAACGGCAAAGTGCAGAAAACACTATTATAAGGTTATTCTAGTGAAACATTGACAAAAAAGCTTCATTCGTATTGAGAATTTAGAATGGTTTGTTTTGAGCTTTCTCTTACTCTAAAAAGGCGTTTCCGTAAACGGCAAAGTGCAGAAACACTATTACAAGATTTATCTAATGAAACCCCTTCATTCGTATTGAGAATATAGAATGGTTTGTTTTGGGCTTTCTCTTACTCTAAAAAGGCGTTTCTGCACACGGCAAAGTCACTAAACGATATTATAAGGTTGATCTACTGAAATATTGACACTACAGCTTCATTCGTATTGAGAATATAGAATGGGTTGTTTTGGTCTTTCTCTTACTCTAAAAAGGCGTTTCTGCACACGGAAAAGTGCAGAAAACACTATTATAAGGTTATTCTAGTGAAATATTGACAAAAAAGCTTCATTCGTATTGAGAATATATAATGGTTTGTTTTGTTCGTTCTCTTACTGTTAAAATGCGATTCGGCACACGGCAAAGTCACAAAACACTATTATCAGGTTATTCTAGTGAAACATCATCATTTCTATTGAGAATAAAGAATGGGTTGTTTTGGGCTTTCTTTTACTGTTAAAATGCGTTTCTGCAAACGGCAAAGTGCAGAAAACACTATTATAAGGTCATTCTAGTGAAACATTGACACAAAAGCATCATTCGTATTGAGAATATAGAATGGTTTGTTTTGGTCTTTCTCTTACTCTAAAAAGGCGTTTCTGCAAACGGCAAGGTGCAGAAAACACTATTGCAAGATTTATCTAATGAAACTCCTTCATTTGTATTGAGAATTTAGAATGGTTTGTTTTGGGCTGTCTTGTACTGTTAAAATGCGTTTCTGCAAACGGCAAAGTGCAGAAAACACTATTATAAGGTTATTCTAGTGAAAATTTGACAAAAAAGCTTCATTTGTATTGAGAATATAGAATGGTTTGTTTTGGGCTGTCTTGTACTGAAAATTGACTCAATAGCTTCAATTGTATTGAGAATATAGAAGGGGTTGTTTTGGTCGTTCTCTTACTGTATAAATGCGTTTCTGCAAATGGCAAAGTGCAGAAAACACTAATATAAGGTTATTCTAGTGAAACATTGACACAAAAGCTTCATTCGTATTGAGAATATAGAATGGGTTGTTTTGGTCTTTCTCTTACTCTAAAAGGGCGTTTTTGCACACGGCAAAATCACAAAACACTATTATAATGTTATTCAAGTGAAACATTGACACAAAAGCTTCATTCGTATTGAAAATATAGAATGGTTTGTTTTGGTCTTTGTCTTACTGTTAAAATGCGTTTCTGCACACGGCAAAGTGCAGAAAACACTATTATCAGGTTATTCTAGTGAAACATCATCATTTCTATTTAGAATAAATAATGGTTTGTTTTGGGCTTTCTCTTACTGTTAAAATGCCTTTCTGCAAACGGCAAAGTGCAGAAAACACCATTATAAGGTTATTCAAGTGAAACATTGACACAAAAGCTTGAAGAATGAAGATTCGTATTGAGAATATAGAATGGGTTGTTTTGGTCTTTCTCTTACTCTAAAAGGGCGTTTCTGCACACGGCAAAGTGCAGAAACAATATTATAAGATTTATCTACTGAAACCCCTTTCATTTGTAATGAGAATAAAGAATGGTTTGTTTTGGTCGTTCTCATACTGTTAAAATACGTTTCTGCACACGGCAAAGTCACTAAACGATATTATAAGGTTGATCTACTGAAATATTGACACTACAGCTTCATTCGTAATGAGAATATAGAATGGGTTGTTTTGGTCTTTCTCTTACTCTAAAAAGGCGTTTCTGCACACGGCAAAGTGCAGAAACAAAATTATAAGATTTATCTACTGAAACCCCTTTCATTTGTAATGAGAATAAAGAATGGTTTGTTTAGGTCGTTTTCTTACTGTTAAAATACGTTTCTGCACACGGCAAAGTCACTAAACGATATTATAAGATTTATCTACTGACACCTCTTCATTTGTATTGAGAATAAAGAATGGTTTGTTTTGGTCTTTCTCTTACTCTAAAAAGGCGTTTCTGCACACGGCAAAATCACAAAACACTATTATAATGTTATTCAAGTGAAACATCTTCATTTCTATTGACTATTATAAGATTATTCTAGTGAAACATTGACACAAAAGCTTCATTCGTATTGAGAATATAGAATGGTTTGTTTTGGTCTTTCTCTTACTGTTAAAATGCGTTTCTGCACACGGCAAAGTCACAAAACACTATTATCAGGTTATTCTAGTGAAACATTGTCATTTCTATTGAGAATAAAGAATGGTTTGTTTTGGTCGTTCAAGAGAATAATAGTGTTTTCTGCACTTTGCCGTTTGCAGAAACGCATTTATACAGTAAGAACTGTATAAATGCGTTTCTGCACACGGCAAATTGCAGAAACACGGTTATAAGGTTATTCTAGTGAAACATTGACAAAAAAGATTCATACGTATTGAGAATATAGAATGGTTTGTTTTGGTCGTTCTCTTACTGTTAAAATGCGATTCGGCACACGGCAAAGTCACAAAACACTATTTTCAGATTGTTCTAGCGAAACATCATTTCTATTGAGAATTTGAAAGGTTTGTTTTGGTCGTTCTCTTACTGTTAAAGTACGTTTCTGCAAACGGCAAAGTGCAGAAACAATATTATAAGATTTATCTACTGAAACCCCATTCATTTGTAATGAGAATAAAGAATGGTTTGTTTTGGTCTTTCTGTTACTGTTAAAATGCATTTCTGCACACGGCAAAGTGCCGAAACACTTTGCATTTCTGCACACGGCAAAGTGCAGAAACACTATTATCAGGTTATTCTAGTGAAACATTGACAAAAAAGCTTCATTCGTATTGAGAATATTGAACGGTTTGTTTTGGTCGTTCTTTTACTTTTAAAATGCGTTTCTGCACACGGCAAAGTGCAGAAAACACTATTATAAGATTTTTCAAGTGAAATATTGACAAGTTCATAGCATCTTCACAGTATCTCAAGACTGCAGTAAAATACGTTTGAACCATTGTCTGGCCTGGGATTCCTGTGTGGGGCAGGAGCAAGTGCATCTGTTCAGTGTGAGCTTGTGCAAGAATGAATCCTTTTGTTAGGACAAGCTTGATGATCACTATATTATCCCTAATGGATGTATGCACAACCCCATGCTGTGCCAATGGATCTAAAAAAACTAGTGATGATGCTCAGGATGTCAATTTTAAAAAAGCTATAGCCAAATCCAGACCCATTGGTAAGGTTTAGACTTCTTGCGTCCTCAGGCATGTGCACTCACAAAGCATTTGAGCCTTCTTTGAACAGGAGGTGTCCTTGACGTTCCTGGAATAACTTGAGTTGGACTAGGCCTAGGGCTGGGGCTAGTTCTTCTGACCAAAACGATACAAAAGTGAATGTCTGCCTTAGATGTGACTATATTCTGTAATTCTATTTTGTACATATTTGAGTTTTTACTGTCGTCTGGAGCAATGTATCTTTTTCACTAATTTTGTCAGGCAAGCTGATGATAGAACGGTACAAATCCAAAAGCTGGCTGGAGGCATCCATGAAACATCTGGAAACAATCTTTATTCTGTTAACTGGCTCACAATATATCAAATACTTTCTTCAAAATGAGAAATTCTCAAACAAACAAAAACTGTCTAAAGGTTTTTCACAGTGTTTGAGCTTGTTTCTATTAAGCCCCACTGAGCTATTAGTGATGATGTTTGGGACTTAGATTGCAAAACAACAAATTATTAGGTTTGGCCTCTCAAAGGTCATTAGGTATAGGCTATCATCCTGGATGACAAATTAAAGACAAAAACAAAAAAAACAAAAACAACTTTCTGAGAACCTATGCCTGGTTTCCTCTGAGCATCTAAGCCTTATCACTGGCTCTGGGCTAGGGCCTTTTTGGCAAAAAATCTGAGTATTTTCCCAAGTTTATCAAAACCAACCTGAACATTTTCACCAGTGTCTCAAGACAGTAAGAACTAGAAAAGTATTTCCTCAGCAAATTGCACAAACTGTACGCTCAACCCAATTCCCTTAAGAATACTAAAAGAAATTCTCCCAACTAACAATAGTAAATTCATCCCTTAACTTAGGGCATGTATTCAAAACCTGTAAATTAGCAGTCATAAAACCTTTAATCAAGAAACCAAAATCTTGATCCTAGTTTATTGTCTAATTTACAGACCCATCTCAAACTTAACATTTATATCCAAGATATTAGAAAAAGCTGTGTCCCAACAACATTGCTTATACCTGAATAAGAATGACAAATTCCGATGTAGATTCAAACCCCATGATAGCACTGAGACAGCCCTAATGAAGATTACAAACAATTTGCCTCTAACTATTAGCCCTACTCAGTGCAGCCTTTGATACAATAGATCACATCTTTTCTACTAGAAAGATGGTTGGAATCACAGAAACAGCCCTTTTGTGGAACAAATCATATCTAACCGAAGGCTATATGTTCGTAATTTAACTTATATCAATGTGAAAAGAAACTTCTGAGCACAGCAATGTGTTAAAATGTCTGAACAGCATTTTAAGCTTTGTTATTGAGCTTGTTTTAAAGTGAAAAGACATTTCTATGCATGACAATGTATTTAAAGTGCTTTTCATATGTGCTTAAATGAAAAAATGATTGCTAAAGTTGTTATGAACAAGGAAATTACAGAAATTACCTTGATTTATCAATAAGTAGTCAGTAAAGTTCATTTTTCAGTTCGTTTCAGTTGAAATGTTACTGAGCTTCAATGTGAAAAGATACTTCTGAGCTCGGCAATGTGTTTAAAAGTCTGAACAGCATTTAAACTATTGTTATTCAGATTGTTTCAATGTATAAATACGTTTCTGAGCACAGCACTGCATTTTAAAACGCCTTTCAGACATGTTCAAATGCAAAAAGTAGATTTGTTCAGAGAAAATGTCTCTATATTTTATACAGCACTTGAATGATTCCTAAAGTAGTTATGAAAAAGGAAATTGCAGAAATTACTTTGAACTATCAATACATAGTCAGTCCAGGAAATGTTTCAGTGATTTTTAGTTGAAGTGTTGTTATTGAGCTTGTTTCATTGTGAAAATACGTTTCTAATCACAACACTGCATTTAAAAAGCTTCAGATGTGTTCAAATGTAAAAAGCAGATTTCTTAAGAGAAAATATCTCTATTTTATTTATATCAGTTTAATAATTGCTAAAGTTGTTATAAACAAGGAAATTGCAAAAATTACCTTGTTTTATCAAGAAATAGTCAGTAACGGTAATTTTTCAGTGCACTTCAGTTGAAATATTGTTATTGAGCTTGTTTCATTGTGAAAATACGGTGCTGAGCACAGCACTGCGTTTAAAAGGCTTTTCAGACGTGTTCAAATGCAAAAAGTAGATTTGTTGAGAGAAAATTTCTCTATATTTTATACATCACTTTAAGGATGGCCAAAGTAGTTCTGAACAAGAAAATTGCAGACATTAACTTGATTTATCAATACATAGTCAGTCCAGGGAATTTTTCAGTGATTTTCAGTTGAAGTGTTGTTATAGAGCTTGTTTCAATGTGAAAAGACGCTTCGGAGCTCGGCAATGTGTTTTAACGTCTAAAAAGCGTTAAAATCGTTGTTATTGAGCTTGTTTCAATACAAAAAGACGTTTCTGAACTCGGCAGTCTGTTTAAACGCTTTTCAGACGTGTTCAGATGCAAGAAGTAGATTTGTTCAGAGAAAATTTCTCTACATTTTATACATCACTGTAATGATTGCTAAAGTTGTTATGATCAAGGAAATTGCAAAAATTACCTTTTTTTATCAATACATAGTCAGTTCAGAAAATTTTTCAGTGATTTTCAGTTGAAGTGTTGTTATAGAGCTTGTTTCATTGTGAAAATACGTTTTTGAGCGCAGCAATGTGTTTTAACGCCTGAAAAGCGTTAAAAGCGTTGTTATTGAGCTTGTTTCAAAAATGTCTCTATATTTTATCCATCAATTGAATGATTGCTAGAGTATTAATGAAGAAGGAAATTGCAGAAATTACCTTGATTTATCAACACATAGTCAGTCCAGGGAATTTTTCAGTGATTTTCGGTTGAAGTGTTGTTATTGAGCTTGTTTCAATGTGAAAAGACGCTTTTGAGTTCGGCAATGTGTTTAAATGTCTGAAAAGCGTTAAAAGCGTTGTTATTGAGCTTGTTTCAATGTGAAAATACGTTTCCGAGAACAGTATTGTGTTTAAAAACGCCTTTCAGACATGTTCAAATGTAAAAAGCAGATTTGTTAAGAGAAAATATCTCTATTTTATGTATATCAGTTTAATGATTGCTAAAGTTGTTATAAACAAGGAAATCGCAAAAATTACCTTGTTTTATAAAGAAATAGTCAGTAACGGTAATTTTTCAGTGCACTTCAGTTGAAATGTTGTTATTGAGCTTGTTTGAATATAAAAAGACGCTTCTGGGCTCGGCAATGTGTTTAAAACGCTTTCAGACGTGTTCAGAGGCAAAAAATAGATTTGTTCAGAGAAAATGTCTCTATATTTTATACATCACTGTAAGGGTTGCAAAAGTTGTTATGATCAAGGAAATTGCAGAAATTAACTCGATTTATGAATAAATAGTCAGTCCAGGTAATTTTTTAGTGATTTTCAGTTTAATTGTTGTTTTTGAGCTTGTTTCAATGTGAAAATACATTTCTGAGCACAGCACTGCGTTTAAAACGCTTAAGACGTGTTCAAATGCAAAAAGCAGTTTTGTTCAGAGAAAATGTCTCTATTTTATGTATATCAGTTTAATGATTGCTAAAGTTGTTATGATGAAGGGAATTGCAAAAATGACCTTGTTTTAAGTAGTAGGAAAAGGAAATCTTTCAGTGTGTTTCACTTGAAATGTTATTGAGCTTGTTTCAATGTGAAAATACGTTTCTGAGCACAGCACTGTTTAAAAGGCTTCATGTTCAGATGCAAGAAGTAGATTTGTTCAGAGAAAATGTCTCTATATTTTATACATCACTGTAAGGATTGCTAAAGTAGTTATAAACAAAATTGCAGACATTAACCTGATTTATCAATAATTAGTCAGTCAAGGTAATTTTTCAGTGATTTTCAGTTTAGGTATTGTTATTAAGCTTGTTTCAATGTGAAAAGATGTTTCGGAGCTCAGAAATGTGTTTTAACGTCTGAAAAGCATTGTTATTGAGCTTGTTTCAAAGTGAAAAGACGTTTTTGAGCACAGCACTGCGTTTAAAACGCTTCAGATGTCTTCAAATGCAAAAAGCAGATTTGTTCAGAGAAAATGTCTTCATTTTATGTATATCAGATTAATGATTGCTAAAGTTGTTATGATCAAGGAAATTGCAAAAATTACCTTTTTTTATCAATACATAGTCAGTTCAGAAAATTTTTCAGTGATTTTCAGTTGGTGTTGTTATTGAGATTGTTTCATTGTGAAAATACTTTTCTGAGCACAGCAATGTGTTTTAACGCCTGAAAAGCGTTAAAAGCGTTGTTATTGAGCTTGTTTCAAAAATGTCTCTATATTTTATCCATCAATTGAATGATTGCTAGAGTATTAATGAAGAAGGAAATTGCAGAAATTACCTTGATTTATCAATACATAGTCAGTCCAGGGAATTTTTCAGTGATTTTCGGTTGAAGTGTTGTTATTGAGCTTGTTTCAATGTGAAAAGACGCTTTTGAGTTCGGCAATGCGTTTAAATGTCTGAAAAGCGTTAAAAGCGTTGTTATTGAGCTTGTTTCAATGTGAAAATACGTTTCCGAGAACAGCATTGTGTTTAAAAACGCCTTTCAGACATGTTCAAATGTAAAAAGCAGA